>NC_090247.1:36197320-36212320 GCF_037325665.1 Littorina saxatilis
ACACACACAGAAAACCCCTACACTGGTAGTGAATGTAAAAAGAAGCGAAAAAGGTTTAGCTCCAGCATGCAGTGAGCTGACAGGACTGACTAGAGAAGACGAAGGCAAGGCACGGTAGGGTATGGGGGCAAACGAGATAATTTAGAGCCTTTAAAATGGAGACTTCAGTTTTGGCTGCACAGCTCGACTTGCGTCACCAGTAGAGCAGGGGTGGGAAATGGATACCTTCTTTGAGTCTGCTCAGTATGACGATGACCTGTGTCCGTCCCGGCCCGTATTTGAACTCGTGACCCACGTGTCACAAGTACAGTGCTCTACCAACTACCGATCACCTGTGTCCATTCATGATTATTACTTAGCTTAGGCTACTATGCGAACAGCTTGGCCCTAGTAACTACTGACATGTATACCGAAGAAAGAAAACGAATTTTAACTGTATTCCTTTGCCTGGTTTCAACTTACACTAGCAAACTAGTAGCGCTGCGAAAAAGCAATGGCGCATGAATGAAAACTTTGCAACTTCGCGTGCATAATTACAACCAAGAAGGATTAATTGAGATCGGAATGAGTCCCACCATCGAGGCTAGTCAATACTTGACCCACTCAACTGGCAACGTATTGTGTGCACACTTTAGCGCTCTCAACACCGAAAGCTGTAGCACATTGTTTAAATTTTATTCATGTGCATGGTGCCTTGTTTGGTTATATAATCCAGGCAAGCTATAGTTTTACTCGACTGAAGCCATCGCATAAAAGCGTTGAATTATACTTTTGCCATTGTCCATGGCGAAACTCTAGACACACTTTCATACTTTCCAAAGATAGACTAGAGACGGAGAGAGAGAGAGAGAGAGAGAGAGAGAGAGAGAGAGAGAGAGAGAGAGAGAGAGAGAGAGAGAGAGAGAGAGAGAGGCTGGCAGGCAGGCAGACAGACAGACAGACAGACACACACAGACAGACAGACACACACACACACACACACTAAGATAGACACACAGACACACAGACAGACAAAGAGCGCGTACTTTGTGTGATATGCACCGATGTTGCAGTGACGCGCAGTTCTCGTTCTGGTCACACCGTCGTTGTCATTTGAACCTCTCCAAAACAAGAGAACGAGAGAGGGAGAGAAAGAGTGGGGCTGAAGGCATGGTTGGGGTTTATAGTGTTCTCCTCCAAAGGTTAAAAGGGGGAAATTTATCAAGCCGGGTCTGACAGCTCTACGACTGCCGCGCCAAGTGAAGAGGCACAGTCTTACCTTGGTTGGCAACCCAGAAAGCTTCAATGTCGTACTCTGCTGTTTTGTGTAATCCGTCTTTAAAACTTCTCCTCCTCATTCCAAATGTTTTGTGTGTGTAGGGGGTGGGGATGGGGGTGGGGGTGGGGGTGGGGAGTATGAAACAGAGCCAAGAAAGATGTCTCCTTTGTTGTTGTTGTTGTTGTTGTTGTTGTTGTTGTTGTTGTTGTTGTTTTGTCTCGCATTGTGTTGTCAACTCGGAAAGCTCTGGAAGTCGTTTTCTGTTGTTTGTGTAATCCGCGTTTATAGTTAACCTGTGTGTGTGTGTGTGGGTGTGTGTGTGTGTGTGTGTGTGTGTGCGTGTGTGCGCGTGCGTGCGTGCGTGCGTGCGTGTGTGTGTGTCCTAAAATATCCTGTACACCCCACCACCACTACCCCAATGACAACCACATGACTGGACACACCTAACGATGACTGACTGAGAAAAAAACCACCTGATTCAACAGTATACTTTGGAAACACACCCTATAATCAATCAGCCACACACGCACAACCTCTTGATTTCACACTTTCGATGCTCCAACAGTGACCCACATTTCAATTCAGTTAAGCCGTAAAACAAAAGCTTTTCCACAAACAATGTCGAAGTGGCAAAATCATTATCTCTAGGATCATGAAATGTTGACATTGCCGACCATTCACCCGCCGAAACGTAATGCTCAGTGAAAAATGTCACATCAATGATAGACAACGCTTCATGATAGCCACCATGCTGAAGCATCAACGATTCGCGAGTCTATTATAAAAGTCATTATTAGGGATTCACACTCAGAGAGACACTAAAAGCGGACAAACACTCAAGTCCTTAATGGCAAAAAAACGTAGGACTTTTAATATAAATTGTGAGCCTCCACCACGGAATGAGTCGCATGTCACCTTTGCATGATGTTCATATTGTTTACATTTTCCTAGAGAGTTTTTTATGCTCTATCCAATGGTGAAAACCGTTTTAGAAAAGAGCAAAAACTGTTTGAGTTATAAGCCTGTGACTAAGGTGATTCTCACACTGTTACCAGACACTCCCCGGACTAGCGCAGAACCGCGGCGAGGTGACATGCGACTCATTTCGTGGTGGAGGGTCACAATTTAACTACTATACGCTCAGACATATCACATTAAAGATTGACAGTATGTCTTAATAGCAGAAATAACCCAATCACAATGCACGATTGATAACAGTTCATGCTTGAAATTGAAATTATATGCAGCGATTTGTTTCCGAATCTCGCATTTTGATTGGTTGCACTGAGGCGTATGGCATTCCGTTTGTCAAATAATTATTTGAATACTTTTTCATGTTTTTTTCACCAGTTTTAGCTAAATAATCATTATTTAGAAGCTCATGTGCTAAATAAGTAATTGTTTATAAACAATGTAAAACAATTCTAAATAATTTTTTATTTACGTAAACCATTCATTATTTACCTAAACAATTCATTGTTTACGTAAATAATTCATTGTTTACGTAAATAATGATTTATTTACGTAAACAATATATTATTTAGACTTATATTACATTGTTTATAAACAATCAGCAATGTTTCTAAATAAATCATTATTTACGTAAACAATGAATTATTTATGTAAATAATTCATTGTTTACGTAAATAATGATTTATTTACGTAAACAATATATTATTTAGACTTATATTACATTGTTTATAAACAATGAGCAATGTTTCTAAATAAATCATTATTTACGTAAACAATGAATTATTTACGTAAACAATTCATTGTTTAGGGAAAGCAGTTTTCATTATTTAGGGGAATCAAGAATTGACTTCTAAGCTTCATTTTTTTTCTTTGTGTATATACTATAATTCAATACAAGGTATCTCCAAACATTATTTATCAGAAAATGTTCGTAAATTTGTTTATTTTACAAGCTGAAATTGCCGTACGAAAAGAACTGAATGCGAAAACAAACAAAAGGTCAAGGTCATGACCGGGAGTGTTTAGTGTTTGCATTCTCTCCCTGGAAGTTGTTGAAAAAAAGTTTTCCGTCCTAAGTGTTCTGTTCTGTCTCAACAAAAACTGTTTGTTTCTCTTTCCATTTCTCTTACTGCATGATTAAACTTTTTGTTATCTGTAGGTTACACAACACACCACAACTTGGTATGAGCTCTGACGCGATGACGTCACACAGTCGTGTGCAGAGTTGTCCGGCCTTGCCCCATGCATTCCGGCGGAACTCGCGAGAAGGCAACACGCGAAATCTGCACTCTGAATCTCTCGCATTTATCGACATGGTCTCTAGTTGTAGTGTTAAACATTGCCATAACAGACAAGATAGAGATAGGGACAGAAGATTCTTTTCTTTGTTGTCAACGGAAAGGGCAAAGAGACAAGGGATTTGACTGCACGACGCCGGCGAGAATGGTTGGCACAGCTTCAGCTGAAGAATTTCAACTTTGAATCAACAGCTAGGAGATTATTACGTGTGCTCTGATCATTTTGTCAATGGTAAGTACTCATGCTTTTGTTCACCTGCCTTGGTTAGTCTGTGTTTTATGCAAGCTGTGTTGTAATGGTAGTGTGCGGACAGTCGGTCAGTCCTGCACCGAGTGCAGTCTATGACTGAGTGAGTCTTCTTCTTCTTCTTCTTCTTAGTGATAGGTAGCCAACATCAGCATGGTGATGAATCTGCTACACTTGGGTGATGGTGGTTCCGGTCTATTGCTTGGTCAGGGGTGAAGTTCAGGGGGGGGAGGTTGGGGGTAGGGGGGGGGGGATGATGGGTCAGTGGAGAGTTGCCAGCCTGGCCTGAAAGGATGCCAGGGATGGCGCTGTGGCAGTTTCTACAGGCAGGCGGTTTCACTCTGGAATGGTGCGCGGGAAGAATGTTTTCTGCCTGTAGGCTGTCCTGGAGTGGGGGATTTCGTAGGACAGAGCGTGGGTCTGCCTGTAACAACTTATCATGGTTGCCCAAAACAATGACTTGTGAGAATGCCATGTGTGAAATACTTGGATTTGATAATCAGAATTTATTTGAACACTAAATGGTCATTGTTGATGATACAACTTCATAGTTCAGTTTTAAAGGGTAGATCTGTGTCTAGATTTACTCATTCATTTTGTTTGGGTGACTTATTTTTAAAATAACTCCCAATCCATAATTTACAATACATTTGCCTTTGATTTTTTCTGCAGGGCAACCATCTGTGGGAAGTAAACAGTCCGAGCTGGACGCCTACTTTGAAACTTGGGTATGGTGCAGCGACACAGCCTGACAGCCAACAAGGACGATACCAGAGACTCAAGGACTGAAGGAGAGGAAGAAGCTTGTGGGGGAGTGAGTCAACTCCTTGTCCTCCTCACCCTAATTTAGCAGAGGATGCTGGTGATGGCGACGGTGAAGGTACTTCGGATACAGCAGAACTGGCTGCTCCTCTTCCCGAGAGAGGTGACTGTGGCGGTACTTATTGCCAGACTGAAACCTATGACAATTTTGCCTGTATTTCTAAAGATGAAGAAAAGCAGCTACGGGATGAACTTAACAGGCTGGTGCTAGAAACTCGGGAACTTAAAGACGAACTTGCCAAGAAAAAAATGACACTTGAATCTTTGAGGGACAATGACGATACTGTACGATATTTTACTGGGATTTCTAATTTCTTCACACTTGTTACATTATTTGATTTTCAATCAATCAATCAATCAATCAATGAGGCTTATATCGCGCATATTCCGTGGGTACAGTTCTAGGCGCTCTGCAGTGATGCCGTGTGAGATGAAATTTTATACGGCCAGTAGATTGCAGCCATTTCGGCGCATATTTACCTTTCACGGCCTATTATTCCAAGTCACACGGGTATAGGTAGACAATTATTAAATGTGGCTAAGCAATTTTGCCAGGAAAGACCCTTTTGTCAATCGTGGGATCTTTAACGTGCACACCCAATGTAGTGTACGGGGGGGGGGGGGGGGGGGGAGTTCGGACACCGAAGAGAGTCTGCACACAAAGTTGACTCTGAAATAAATTTCCGCCGAACCTGGGATCGAACTCGCGCTGACAACGGCCAACTGAATACAAATCCAGCACGCTACCAACTGAGCTATATCCCCGATTTTCTTGCATCGCATTTGCCAACACACTCGCGCAGAGCACTGACACAGTTTCAAGCTCTCATTCATGCATATATACGCCTTAACACACCTCTGCAACACCTGGCATACATCTTTTCTGTGTCAAGAACATCTGCCAGCAAAGTTTTTCACGAGACTGTGCATATCATGTACCACTACCACAGACTGCAGCCACTTGTTTTCTGGCCAGACAGGCAAAGTATAAAGACAAGTATACCGCCACAGTTCCTTCCCTATCCATGGAACAGAGTAGTGTCCATTATTGACTGTTTTGAAATATATTCATTGAGAGACCCTCCAGTGTTGATGCTATAGCGCTAGTGCACTCACCTGGTCTAACTACAAGCACAACAATACAATTAATATGGTGCGCCAAATTGATATTACTATCGTTAACTGTTATGTAGAGTTTCGAAACTATCGTTATCTGTTATATAGAGTTTCAGAAACTCTATATAACAGCTAACGATAGTTTTATCAAAAGCGCGTTGGTATCGTTCCCAAATGGGAAAACCCTGAAATGCCATTGCAAAACTGTCTTTTTGCTACGAAATGTACATTTTAACTAGAAACATAATTTAAAAAACTACAACATTATTTAGTTAGTGACCGTTCTTCTGTTGTCGTCTTCTCAAATCATTGTTGAGTTTGTTTAATATTAGCTTTATCATTTGTACTTTCGGCCGTACCGTTTTCCACGTGTGCGGTTTGAAGACGGTAGGCCTACTGAATATTCGCGGAAAAGACCATGACGCATTACACAAAACAGTGGGGTTTTTTCAAAACAAACACAAAACAACGTGTTTCCCGAGTGACATCCCCCAAGGCGCGTTTTGGAAAACACTGCATGCTTTCGCATCGTGTACCGTTGCCCACTGCATGCATGCCAGCCGTATGTGTACAAACTGACCCGCACACAGCGCGGTAGCTAGAACGGGTCAAGCTGACACTGACCAATATTTCTGTGAAAACAGGAAGCGTCCTAGCTGTAACGAAGATTTGATTACTTGATTAAACGAAGCAGCGAAATGATGGACTTATCAGACGACAGTTAGTTGAATATGATCTACCAGGGATCGCGCTAGCTTTTTAAAAAACGCGTAAGTCATACGCAACGAAACGAAAAAAAAGCGTCACGGACCAATATTTTTGCGTACTACGAACACACGTACAGACACAAACAAAACACGCACGAAAGACTTAAAGACACTCCTTACCTAAATACGGCGAGTTTTCCTGTCGAACTCCGCGCACGCCTGTCGAATAACACCCCTGCTGTCTCCAACCTTCGGGCCTTGCGAGTTTGTTTCCCGCTCTATAATACGACTAGACACACTTTCCGCCTTTTGGAAGCGCGAGATGGGAGAGCAGCAGACCTGTTTACCCTCCCGGATTGTCCGGAATTATTACGGATTTGGGGTCTAAATTCCGGTATTACGGAATACTACCGAAAATTCCGGAAATTCCGGTCGAGAGAACCTTTTTCTTGCGTGGAAATTCGAAGTCGAAATTGTGGTAGTCACCAGGGCTGTGATTTCAAGGCTGACCGAAACAGCCTTTTCTGCGCATGTGCACAGCAAGCTATTTGTCGGATTCCGCGGATTTGAGATCGACATTGGTCCGAAGGGTAATATAGGGCCGATCTCTGTGGGGACGAAATGCCAACCAAAAAAGCGAAAGTTGTACAGAAATATCGGCAAAACTATTAAGTCAAGTGGCGGTGTCTGGTGAAGTTTAAGAAGAGCGAACCACATTCATTTTGGTGATCAACTTGAGATCAGTGCAACAACAAAGCTAGTCAGTTACGAGTCACGTCGCGGCACGTGTCCCGAGGTTAGACGCAGCATTAGTTTTAACAAAATGCAGTACACAAATGAACATGGAAACAAACAAAAACACGAAATTATGTTTGGCAAAACATGAGCCTGCTTCGCATCGAGTTTATTTGACTCTCTACTTCCACAGAATCTCGACCTGCGAACCGATCTCTCACTTCGGTCAGTCGCGCCAGAGACATAGATGTAGGTCGAGTATGGTCGCGCTCATCAGTTACTTGGCTGTTGCCGAAATTCAAGTCTTTCTGAGTCTAAAACTGATCTCCATTAATATTTCTCCAAAATAGCAAAGATCACAGTTCTTTGAATCGAAAAACTTACAACAAAATGTTTAAATGAAATAAACGAATCGGTCCTCTAAAATTAAAGGTAGCTTCTGGAGAGAGTTATTATGACTGGTTTTAATGCAGGATGTCTGATGTGACAGAATGTAAGGTGGTTTTGTTCACATGCATCTTCAAGTGACTGTAAATAGTCCAGGGGTGGGGCACGGTGGGGGATGTTACAGGGGTTCCGGACCCCCCCCCCCCCCTTGCTGTCAAAAAAGCAACCAAAAAAAACAACAAAAATTCAGTCTGTGGGGAAAAAACTAGACATTTTCTGTTTGTGAAATTGTTGTTGTTGTCTGGAGCAGATATCAATGAAGATAAATTGCCATTATTTAATACTAACTTTAAAAGAAATAATGAGTGGCTGCTGACACCAATTTATCATGTTTAAAATCAAGGATAAGCTACAAATTGTTTATAAAATAGCTAAAATTCTTCAGCCAGATCCCCCCCCCCCCCAACCCCTGGACCACAGGTTGTACCCCCCCCCCCCCCCCCCCCCCCCCCTCTAGCTCTCTTGCTCCGCCCCTGAATACTGTGGTGTTGGTTTTTTTGTTAGATAAACACTCATAAAGTAAACTTGTCTTAGTTAACTTGCATATTATATATCAGGTGTCGTGTGTTTGTGTGTGTGTGTCATCGAGCTTCTGTGTGTGTAGTACAATACTGTTAAACATGGTTATCAATTTTGTACTTGTTTTGCATGGTAGCGCGCAAATAAACGTGTCGCTTAATCGTTTTCGAGCTGGTTTATGGTTGATAAAAAAGATTACTCAAAGATGCCTCAAATTACGGAAAAGTACCAGCTGCATTCCTGATTTTCATTTTGGGGGGTAAACAGGTCTGGAGCAGCTAATGTCTGTTTCATTATCCGACAAGACATTATCTGGTAATACCCTCGTTACGTTCGTTTGCGATACTTCGATGCAAAAAGAAACAGACTTTAGTTTTGACGCGCAGATTTCATGTGTGTCGTCACTTCTCGAGCCCTATAGTCAGTTTCAGGATCGGGTGATTATTAAGTCAGAGCAAAAGCGCTGCGTGAAGACAAGAAAAAGTTACAATATTTTTGCGTATGGCTTACGCGGCGCGGCGAAAAAAAACGCGCCAACGACTTTTAAAATGCGTCAAATACGCAAAAATCGTGCGTAAACGCGATCCCTGATCTACTAAATCATGTTGTAGTAATTTAGTGCAAATTCGCTCGAACCAGAGACATGTCTCTGCTCGAACGAAACGTTCAGCAGCCATTTTGCCGGCATCAAAACATCCGACCACGCCATCGCTATTTTTAGAAACTCTATATAACAGTTAACGATAGTAATATCACTTGCGCGCACCATGCCGCCGTTTTGCGAAACCCTCGTTATCTGTTATTCATAGTTTTAGCAATAGCGCGCACAAACGCGCTATTTATATATTATAACTCTAAATAACAGTTAACGATAGTTTCGAAACTCTATTTAACAGTTAACGATAGTTTTGAAACTCTATATAACAGATAACGATAGTTTCAAAACTCTATATAACAGTTAACGATAGTTTCAAAACTCTATTTAACAGTTAACGATAGTTTTGAAACTATATATAACAGATAACGATAGTTTTGAAACTCTATATATAAGTATAACAGTTAACGATAGTTTTAAAACCCTGTATAACTGTTAACGATAGTAATACCAATTTTGTGCACCATAAATTAAATACCTAATATCAATTACACCTCAAGGCCATATTTCTTTTATTTCTAAAGGGTGGGGTGGGCTTTCAAGTGACAAGCACATCACTGCAAATAGTGGGTATCTAGACAATATTGTACAAAATGATGTCATTTTGGCCGACAGGGGATTTGACATTAATGAACTAGTGGCTATGAGAGGTGCACAAGTGAAAATCCCTGCCTTTACAAGAAAGAAGAGTCAGCTTACAGCTTATGAGATAGTCAACACGCAAACTAGCTAATCTGAGAATTTATGTTGAGCGAGTTATCGGTATTCTTTGGGGAAAGTACACAATTTTGAACTCTGATATTCTGACTGATCTTTTGTTTGCAAGGGAAGAGGAAGAAGTGGTAACACTGGACAAAATAGTCACTTTATCATCTGGGCTTGTCAATGTTTGCACAGCCTAGTGTTCAAACTGAAGGCATTGTTTAGACTAAAGAATATGTTAATTAAACTCCAGGGGTGTCGTTTGGATCGGCCCTTCGGCGAATCGCCGATTTTTTTTTTACTTTGGCCGAAACTTTCATGTACTTATCGGCCAAATGTCCGAAGAGTATTCGTCTGAATCGGCCAAGGTTTGTCCGGGTTTTTTATTGGTCAGGCTTTTGGGCGGGGATATAGCTCAGTTTGTAGCGCGCTGGATTTGCATTCAGTTGGCCGCTGTCAGCGTGAGTTCGATCCCAGGTTCGGCGGAAATTTATTTCAGAGTCAACTTTGTGTGCAGACTCTCTTCGGTGTCCGAACTCCCCCCCCGTGTACACTACATTGGGTGTGCACGTTAAAGATCCCACGATTGACAAAAGGGTCTTTCCTGGCAAAATTGCTTAGGCACAGCCGGTTAATAATTGTCTACCTATACCCGTGTGACTTGGAATAATAGGCCGTGAAAGGTAAATATGCGCCGAAATGGCTGCAATTACTGGCCGTATAAAATTTCATCTCACACGGCATTACTGCAGAGCGCCTAGAACTGTACCCACGGAATATGCGCGATATAAGCGTCATTGATTGATTGATTGATAAAACTGCTGCCGATGTACTTAGACAACTGACTGGCGTTTATTTTCTTCGTGAATACCAAGAACGAAACATCAGTGTTTTGAGCGCAAGCCATTGACAAAAACTATAGCTGCCAGAGTGGTTTCGACAAGGGAAACCACACTTTCTGCGGACCGCTCAGGCTCAGCGTTTGCGTTCGCCGAACATCATGTCGCAACCAAAAAAGAAGAAAAAAACTCAATTGATCAGTGGCCACGGTGTGCTACCCTTCGCCAAGGTAGGTGCTTCTGAAAAAAATAACAGCAACACCGCGAACGTGGACAGTGTGAGTGATAGGGGTAGTGTTGTCGAGTCGATGGAAGCAGACGACACAAGCTTAGCAGCGGACAGTCACATTCACCGGCGTATCGACATCTGCTGAGATTGAAAAGCGACATCCAAATCGTGGTTTTCAAGCAAATTGGCTCACCCTAGGCCTACACCCATGGCTTAGCTATGAGGGTGGGTCCATGTTTTGCAAACTGTGCAAGAACGGTGGATGTAAAAATATTTTCACCAGGGGAGGTTGCCAAAATTTCAGCATTAACTGACCACCTCGCTAGCAAAGACCATGCCAGATCCATAGATGTGCTCGTGTATCAGGAAACCTTCAAAACAATGGATAAAATCACAATGTTATGTGACGGTGTCAGAGTGTGTTTATGTTTTATTGGTGTTTTACCAGTCATATTTCCAACTGAAAGGCTTGTCAAGATTGGAAGAGTTTTATTGTTTTACTTTCAAAACATTAAAGTTAAAGGTTTGAAAAAGTTTTAAAGAATTGGTGTCTTTGTGTTTTACTTAAATCAACAAAGCTGATTGTTTCAGTTGCAGTATGCAACATATGTTCTGTGTTCCTAAGACAATGATTACCTCTTGTGCTTCAATGTTGCGGTGACTTTCGATGAGCCAAAATAATGGCCGAAATTTTTTCAAAATGTCCTAAAGCATTCTGACAGTTTTGGCCAAATGTCCCAACATAAAAATGTCTAGCAACACCCCTGAACTGTGGTGTCTTGTATCTGATTCTGATGTCTCTCATGAGCAGTAGCAATAGTCTTTCTGTTATTATGTTTTCACTGGACGGAATCTTGAATTTGAAGATAAAGGCATTGTTTAAAGAATGTGTTAATTAAACTGTGGTGTATTGTATCTAATTCTGATGCAGGTGTCTCACATGAGCAGTAGCAACAGTTTTTCTGTTATGTTTTCACTGGATGGAATCTTGAATTTGAATACACATACATGTATCATGTGTATATGATCTGACCTGCTGCTATTTCCTTCCATTTCAAGAGCAGATTTCACTCTTTCTATCACACACACACACACACACACACACACACCACATTAACATACACTTTGAAATCATTTTGCATAAATGTGACATGTATTGACACAACTGACAAAGGTTGAATTATGCTGATTAACCTCAAAAAAGCTCTACACAGGAAACAAGATCAGGAGCATTGCAAAATTAAATGGCCTACACTTGAAATGCGAGCACACATTTAAACTACCAATAACATGCAACTTCAAGCAACACTGAACATACCACTACCAGTATTGCAGGTATCAAGCCAAAGTGAAGAGAAGAACACTTTCACTAAATGTTCAAAATTGAAATAACATACTGTGGGCATGTGAGTCATTAACTATTCATTATGATAAATAGACCTGTGCGCTTTTTTGCAGAAATAAGTGTGTTCAATTTTGTTGTCATCAAAACAGAACTAGTTGATAATAGAAACTAACTTTCAGTTCCACTGCCAATTTAAACACTGTATTACTTGACTGTACTGATGCAGAACTACGCTGGACCACACACTCTTATTTGTTCCCTAAATCAAGCAGCCAATCCGTGTCACTGGAAACATTGAACAAGGAGAATGAACAATATACCTGGCTGAATAAGTTGATAATCAAACTGCTCATGATTCTTTGTTATTCACAGCAGTGGATGTAAAACAATCACAAAATAATGTCCTGTATGCATCATAATTTATACTTGTAGCACTTGATTTTGTATTGTGGTCAGTGATCCTAAACAAAATGTATGCCTACATCTGTGCATGATTTTACTTTAAGAATAAAATGGAACAATGACTTCTCTGTGAGTGTGAACTGTGATTTAAAACATTACATGCCCTCTTTTCTCTCCCTCTTTACAACTTTACTACTGGCCACTTTCTGTGTGTACAGTCATACATGATGTTTGTTTTCCCACACACATGAGCAAGCGAGTCTGGCATTGTCACTGTTTCTTGCTGCGTTTCACGGCTTGTGTTTGCAGCTGCTCCTGGTTCACATCCACTGCTTGTAGAGGCTCAGCTTCTCTGTCCAGCCAGTTTCCAACTAGCTCTGGAAAAACTGCGAGTCTGAACACTTTCAAAGCTTTCTCCACACACATTGCCCAAAAATCACAGTCAGGCAATACTCAGACAATAACTTTATCCACAGTAGTCCACACCATGAAATCGCAGTAGGAGGAACTGGTCATAACAATCTGGCACTGTACCGGTACTTGACTATTTAACTTTTAAGTATGGGTGGTCCTTGCGCAGACAAAGCATCCCCTCACTGTTAGATTCCAAACAGAAATGGCGGTCTGTCACACACACTCAACAGCTGACTCCTTGAAGGTGAAGGGACGTGTGTGCAGGTTTCTCCAACTCCGGCCATGCAGGTTTCTCCAACTCCGGCCATGCAGGTACAGTGTGCTGACAGTATGTTGCCATCAAAAGTGGCGATGGTCCAAGGAGAAAGTGCTGGTTCATTAAGGCGTTGTGAATGAAGAACCTGAAACATAAATTGAAGATCGCACAAATCAGCATTCAGCTAGGTCAATCGAATGAATATAACTCTAAGACGCACATAATGTCAATGTGCTTTACAACATTAACAATGAAAAGTAAACAACAGATTTTTAACTGAATATGAACATGAAGCTCATTATAATTATATATAAATATAATATTTTGCAAGCTATTTCAAAATATAAATATATTCAAGACTATCTACAGCTTTTGTCGTAGTCCAGAATACAAACTAAAGCGAAGAATATATTAAAGACAAAGCCTCAACACAATATCCTGAACTGCAACTTACAAGTGAAATCTGCAACACAAGACAGAGAACACTCACGTTCATTCATTATTATATTTATAAACTGAAAGCACATTCTTACCTTTGCAGAAATGACAGAGTTTTGACAGCCATCAGGGCTGTAGCGCTTGACATCCCTCACCCAGCCAGAGACAAAAAGTCGGTAGGAATCCAAACGTTTGTAAGCTTTCAGCAACATGCACTCTTCTCAGTTCTTGCCAAGCACAAAATAATTTACGATGTTGATGTAACTCAGCTCTGGCAGATCGTCCGGATTTGCTGACCAGCACCTGGTTGGAATGTCATACGGATCATTCCCATCACTCTCCAAAATCTTCTGATGGTATCGCCGCCTCTCCTCTGGTAACAATCGCTCAGAATATGTTCGCTTCTTGCCCGGTCGCTGTTTCTCCATCTTGCTTTCAAGGCAAGGGAAGTCACTCCAGGAGGCATTGTTTCCCGTTTTTCAACGGTTCACAGCTGTTTTTACTTTTCTCTTTGAAATGAAACGATGAAAGGAAGAGAAATGGAAAGACAGGCATGTTGTTGGGACATAAACAGAACAGAGAACATAAGGGGAAAATACTGTGTTTCAACAACTTCAAGCAAGAAAATGCAAACACTAAACACTCCCGGCAGAGAAAACCCTTAATTGACCTTGACCTTTGACTGTGTTTGAGATCAGTTATTTTCGTACTCGGCTTGTAAAATAAACAAAATAATATCCAAACAACAGCTATTTTAAGATAAGAGTGTGTGGAGAGACCTTGTATTCAATTATAGTAATCACTGAAAGACATAAAACTTAGTTCAGAAGCGAATCCTAGAAACCCCTAAATAATGGAAAATGTCTTGGCTAAACAATTCATTGTTTACGTAAACAATTCATTGTTTACGTAAATAATGATTTATTTAGAAACATTGCTCATTGTTTATAAACAATGTATTATAAGTCTAAATAATATATTGTTTACGTAAATAAATCATTATTTACGTAAACAATGAATTATTTACGTAAATAATTCATTGTTTACGTAAATAATGATTTATTTAGAAACATTGCTGATTGTTTATAAACAATGTAATATAAATCTAAATAATATATATTGTTTACGTAAATAAATCATTATTTACGTAAACAATGAATTATTTACGTAAACAATGAATTGTTTAGGTAAATAATGAATGGTTTACGTAAATAAAAAATTATTTAGAATTGTTTTACATTGTTTATAAACAATTACTTATTTAGCACATGAGCTTCTAAATAATGATTATTTAGCTAAAACTGGTGAAAAAAACATGAAAAAGTATCCAAATAATTATTTGACAAACGGAATGCCATAGAGGCGTGGACCTGAATGGTGTATAATGCATGCGCCTTTGAAAATGAACAATGTGCAACAAAAATAGAAACAGAAAAAAAACTACAGCAACAACACACAAAACAAACGAGAGAAAAAAAAACCAGCAAGAAAACAAAAGAAGGACAAGGAATCACGGTAAGGAATTACATAAATGTATTTATGCGTGTAGGCCAACTGCACTCATTAAATTAATTTAATTTAAACGCAGGAATTTTATCA
>NC_090247.1:36222320-36247320 GCF_037325665.1 Littorina saxatilis
ATTCGTTGCGCTGAGAAGGATAGCACGCTTTTCTGTACCTCTCTTCGTTTTAACTTTCTGAGCGTGTTTTTAATCCAAACATATCATATCTATATTTTTTTGGAATCAGGAACCGACAAGGAATAAGATGAAAGTGTTTTTAAATTGATTTCGAAAAAAAAATTTTGATAATAATTTTTATATATTTAATTTTCAGAGCTTGTTTTTAATCCGAATATAACATATTTATATGTTTTTGGAATCAGCAAATAATGGAGAATAAGATAAACGTAAATTTGGATCGTTTTATAAATTTTTATTTTTGTTTACAATTTTCAGATTTTTAATGACCAAAATCATTAATTACTTTTTAAGCCACCAAGCTGAAATGCAATACCAAAGTCCGGGCTTCGTCGAAGAGTACTTGACCAAAATTTCAACCAATTTGGTTGAAAAATGAGGGCGTGACAGTGCCGCCTCAACTTTCACGAAAAGCCGGATATGACGTCATCAAAGACATTTATCCAAAAAATGAAAAAAACGTTCGGGGATTTCATACCCAGGAACTCTCATGTCAAATTTCATAAAGATCGGTCCAGTAGTTTAGTCTGAATCGCTCTACACACACACACACACACGCACACACACACGCACACACACCCGCACACACACACGCACACACACACGCACACACACACACACACACACGCACATACACCACGACCCTCGTTTCGATTCCCCCTCGATGTTAAAATATTTAGTTAAAACTTGACTAAATATAAAAAGAGTAGGAGAGTTATGATTATGCTCTTAGACTTTAACGATGAAGACATGACAACACCAGCTAAAGTATGGGAATCTATTCATATATCTATGTTTTCATTTATTCGTTGATTTTCTTGAAAAAGGTATCTGCTACATACACACCATGGATTCAAACGTTCCTGTGACCTAGCAGAAGACTGCCTTGAAAGTCAAAGCCAACACTTCGGCACATGTACCCCATCATATCATTATAGTGCACCCTCCACCCCCCCCCCCCCTTTAAGATCAACGCCCCCAACGCCCCCCCCCCCCCCCCCCACTCCCTCACACCCTTCAATTTAAGACTACAGCAGACAGCAGACTGCACTCACGCGGCTAAGACCGGGTAGACCGACAAAACGTGGCTATAACGGCGACACCCGCCACGACAAAGCCCAGCCCATTTCGTCAAGCCGCGTCGCCAGCCGCGTGCTATACACCAAGCCGCCTCTCGCTCTTTCCTATCTGATTCATATCGGCAAATATTGACAAATTATGCTTCCCCCATATCAGCGATCTATAGCGGGGACTGAGGAGAAGAAATAAAGGGGAGAAAGGCAGGAAGGAAAGGATTTCTTGTAG
The DNA here is from genome assembly GCF_037325665.1 of Littorina saxatilis. Taxonomy (NCBI): domain Eukaryota; kingdom Metazoa; phylum Mollusca; class Gastropoda; order Littorinimorpha; family Littorinidae; genus Littorina; species Littorina saxatilis. The sequence continues at coordinate 36,223,686 of NC_090247.1, forward strand.
TTGGGAGAAATGTGTCGTCAAATCTCGTCACGGCTGGTGCTAGCGTGACGGTGCCGGCCAATGCTATCTTGGAGCTATGCTATTTTGTTCTTAGGGAATGACATTTGTGACTGAGATCTTTACATCGATTTGTGCTGTGTTAATGTAATATCAGCTGTTCTGCAGTCTCGATACAAATGTATTCTAAAATGAAAGCAACAGTACCAACTGAATTTTGTTTTTAAAGACCCTTCTACCATTTACTGAGATACCCTACTCGTACGCCTTTAATGAGAAGTGTTTGAAGAGCATGCCGAGAACAAAACAGACAACAAGATCAATGCCGAATCGGTCTCGAATGTCCCCCTAGGTTCCCGAGACCACAAACAAACAAAGACACAAACAAACAAACAAACAAACAAAGACACAAACAAGCAAAGAAAGAAACAAACGAACAAAGAAAGAAACAAAGAAAGAAAGAAAGAAACAATCAAACAACCCTTTTATGAGGCGACAACAACAACAACAACAACAACAACAACAACAACAACAACAACAACAACAACAACGACGCACCATCACAGTGTCAACCCTGCGGCCAAGGCAGTGATAGTAGTGAATGGAATAACTTGGTGTTTATACAAGCCTGTATAGTGAATAGCGCTACGCGAATCATTCTATGCCCTCTTGTGCGACCCAGAACTCCGCTGCATAGAGCAGTAAACGAAACAGCTGTGAGCTGTGACTATCTTGCAGAATAACACCAAGAAGGTATGTATGCCGCCGTCTGTTCTGTTGCTGACTGACTTGTGTCAGATGTTTTCAAGGTTGCAACAATATGAGATTTACGGTTATACAATGACTCATAACTGGTGGAAATATTTTTTTTTAAAAGAGAAAAGAGACGTCAAACTTATATATTTTTTCTATTACCAGAAAGCTGGGTTATATCTGCTGTGTTGATGTTGCTGTTACTGCTGCTGCCACTGACTACGACTGTTACCGCTGCTGCCACTGACTACGACTGTTACTGCTGCTGCTGCTGCTTCAACTGTTGCTTGTTCAATTGCTACTGCTACTACTTGTTTTTCTTCTTCTTCTCTTTATTATTTCGAAAGGTACAGGATGCACGATAACTGCATGGAAAATGTCATGTTATGAAAGTTGTGCTTCATTTTGACCCATGTAATGATCAAGGTTTACAAATCAAAGTGAAATTAATGCGTATGTTCACATAGTGGCACAAACATATTACTCACACAAATATTTGAAGGTGTGACAGTGCCGCCTCAACTTTTACAAAAAGCCGGATATGACATCATAAAAAACATTTATCAAAAAAAAGAAAAAAACATCTGGGGATATCATACCCAGGAACTCTCATGTCAAATTTCATAAAGATCGGTTCAGTAGTTTACTCTGAATCGCTCTACACACACACACGCACAGACAGACAGACACACACACACACACACACACACACACACACATACACCACGACCCTCGTTTCGATTCCCCCTCGATGTTAAAATATTTAGTCAAAACTTGACTAAATATAACAAGAAAAAGGAGAGGTCCTAGAATAGAGCCTTGTGGAACGCCTGTTTGCACAGGTAAGTAGCGAGACATACTTCCTTTAAGCACCACTGCTTGTGTTCGATCAGTTAAATAGTTTTGCAACCAATTAAACATCTGACCTCGAATGCCTAGTGCAAATAACTTTCTCAGAAGACCTTTGTGCCAGACTCTGTCAAATGCTTTGGAAATGTCGAAAAAGATTGCCTGGACAGTAATGTTGTCGTCGAATGACTTGCAAAAGTCGTTATAAAGGCATGTTAACTGGTACACAGTGGAGTCACCGGGAATAAAACCAGACTGGGAAGGTGTAATTATGTTATTCGATACAAAATAATCAAACACATGTTTCTGAACACATTTTTCAAGAGCTTTACCTACGCAGCTTAAGAGTGAGATGGGACGATAATTTGAACAGTCTCCTTTATCCGCCTTTTTAAATATCGGTGTTATGTGTGCTGTTTTCCATATGCTTGGAAATACACCCTCATTTAATGATCTAGTAAATAAAATAAATAGAGGTTCTGCTATTATAGGTAAACTTGCAATAAGAATCTTATTATGAATTTTATCAGGCCCGACAGCTTTAGATGTATCAAGACTTTCTATTACACTTTTCACTTCTTCGGAAGTCACGACCATATCGTCGATAAAAAAACTCAGCATTGTCTATATCGGGAACATTATCGGCTGTGTCGTTTATTTCTGATTGTTTAACAAAAGACATATTAAATAATTCAGCTTTTTCCTGGTCTTCAAAATAGGTTTTACAATCAACTGTTAGTGGCGGGATTTCGTTTTGGTCAGAGCCTTTCTTTGCCATAAACCTGTTAACTAACTTCCACCACTGCTTCTGACAACATTTCTTTGGATCAGATACGGACCGGTCTAGTTCCTCTAAATATTGTTTCTTTTGCGTTCGATTAGCATCTGTGTATTGGTTCCTTATCTTACGAAAGAGTTCCCAAGCTTGTGGTGTGTCTACATTCACAGCAATAGTATGAATAAATCTTTTACGGTCTTTTAATTTCAAAATATATGATGTAATCCAGGGTGTGTCTCCCTCACGAATGGTGACTTCCTTGACAGGCAAGCAGGTTTTCACGATCGAATACAACTGCTCCGAAAAAGGAGAAGCTGCAGTATGAATATCTTCTAAAGTCACTATGTTTGACCAATCAGTTTTCTGTAACTCAACTATTAACTTTTGACCGTCTAATTTGTTGTAATCTAAAATCGTTCTTTTTGAGTGTGATCTTTTCTTCAGATGATGCTTTAAATAAACGACTGGTACGGAGTGATCACTACAAATGGGAGGAATAACTTCTACTTTATCGACAATGTCAGTGCTTGGAGTAATAATCAGGTCGATACAGGTGGACCTATCTTTAGTTATCCGTGTGGGACATGTAACTAGTTGCTTTAAGCTATTCAGATACAAAATGTCTGTGAGTTGCTTTGGTGGGTTGTCATTAAAATCGGAATTAAAATCACCAAGAATCATGAATTTGTGTGGGGTGGCCATAACTTGTTTAATAGAAGAACTGATCAGTTGCCAGTAGGCAACAGGGGCACTAGGAGGCCGGTAAAACGGGCCTATCAATATAGTTTCTTGATTCAATTTGGTTTCGATCCATGTGGCTTCAAGGTTAGGAATCAAAAGATCTGTTCTCTCTTTACAGCATAAGTAATCTTAAACATATATATAGCCACACCACCGTGTGCTCCGTCTGGTCTGTCTCTTCGCACAAGTGGATGGAAACCATTAATATTAAATTGGTCTTGTTACTATGTCAAAATCTCTTATTTCACTTTCCACAATATCAAGTTTGTTCCTCAGACTTCTGGTGTTTAAGTGTTCTACAATAAGTTCACCATTTTCTAACGGAGAAACTGGTCCCGGATTCGGATTAATGTCCTCACATAACATCAACTTCAAGACTAAAAAAACTAATATTACTAAAAAAACACAGCGTACTTATAGGAATCGAGCGCACTTCACGGTTGCTAATATTTACTGAATCCTTTTCAGAGTTATTTTGTCGCGATTCGTCGGGACTGTAACTATAGTCGAAGTGTAGAGACCATAATATAATAGCTAAATTCACACCATTGCTTCTTCTAACATCTATGGCTATTGCTATACAAGCATCAGGAACATTGTTAAATAATACTTTCTGTGAAAGAGTTGCCGCCTTGGAATAGAAACCACCGACTCTAGCTCTGGAAGTTAGAAAAACAACAGGCATTTAGGTAATGGTATCTCTGAAGTAGGGGAAAGGCTCCTAATATGGACCGGCTCCTAATATGGACCACCTCCGGTTCTGACAAACTAACGGCGCTAGAGCGCTCAAAACAATTTCATTCGCTTTATTCATCCTCTCTGGATAAGTTGCACATGTCAAAACAGTTGCAGAAACACAAACCTCAAAACCGTAAGGCTTTTTCGCTTTTTTTAACTTTTGGCAGCGTTCACTCTAAATTTGCCGCCTAAAACGGACTCGTTTCTGTCCACAGCCAAAGCTTTTATCACACAAAAATGGCTATATATGACAGCTAAGACCGTATTTGTTACATTTTAGCAGTGTGTACCCCGGGTTTCTACTGCAAACAAAAAATAATAGCAAAACCTCAAAGTATGTGTGAGTCTCCTAATATGAACCACCTTCAACAAATCGAAGAAAATAAAAACTAAAGGCAATTTTGATTAATTCATTAAGAAGCTTGCTGAAAATAACCTATAACTAGCCCTCGAGATTTCAAAAAAATATAACAAATAGTCTTTGGACGCCCAGGCTCCTAATATGGACCATTTGTGATTTTTTCTGTATTTAATTTTTGCTGAATGTCTATCAAAACTATTTCACTCTAATTAGGCCTAACGGTTAAACTAAGAGAGAAGGACTACCAACCACAAAATGAAACTTCTTCGCAAGAAAACAAGCTAGTTATCAGCAATAAACAAAAAGTGGTCCATATTAGGGGCCCTTTCCCTACATGCTTAAAATCAGGGCCGAAACGGTGGTACTCTACCCAACGCCGAACAACGGGAAAAAATGACTGCACAAGAGACAGGGGCTAGCTCTCACATAGCCTCTGGGGAAACAGAGCATGACTTTATGCAGAACACAAGTAAGAAGGAAAGTTTGCAAACCATTTTGAGTACTAAGTAGCACGAAGCGAAGACAAATAGAAGACTTACCTTCTAAGTGGCAAGTTCTAAGTATTCTCACCTATTCCTGACACTTTACCTGCAGCAAATTCTTTCAATTGCCCCGTGTGAGCTACCGTAAACGTGGAAGCCTATATGCTTTTCACCTGTCTGCAGTTTGACAGGGACAGTTGCGCCCATCAAAAAGTCAGCATTTTCTTGCAATGTGTGGGAAAGCAATAGTCTAATTTGTGGAAAGCCGATCCCTGCTTATAGTTAATTGTTCTGAGGATAAATGAATGTCAGGAATAAGTATACTGTGATCTGGGTGATATCCGGCCTCTTCCCTTCCATAATTATATAATTCTTCTTTTTCTTTTCCTTGTCAGTCTTTTTCTTTATTTGTGTGTGTGTGTTTCTCTCTCTTGCTCTGTCTGTCTGTCTGCCTGTCTGTCTGTCCGTCCGTCTGTCTGTCTGTCTGTCTGTCTGTCTGTCTGTCTGTCCGCCCGTCTGTCTGTCTGTCTTTATGTCTCTGTCCGTCTCTCTGTTTATTGTCACTCTCCCTTGTCTCTGTCTGTCTGCCTGTCTGTCTGTCTTGTCTGTCTGTCTGTTTGTTTGTCTGTCTGGCATGTATCTGTATGTCTCTCTTATCTGTGTGTGTGTCTCTCTCTGTCTCTCTGTCTGTCTCTGCCTGTCTGTCTAAGACAGCAAGTCCTATGGAGAAAAAAAATCACTTGACACAGTGAGCGCATACAACCATAATCTAGAATGGTTCATTTATGAGATATTGTTCTGATCGATACATTCTTTCCATACTAACTGATTCAGCACATTACTCAAGAAAAATCGATTCCACATTCATGCACGGGGACCTAGTATGACAGATTCATTAACATACCGCAACATTGAGAATCATGATAAACAAATAAATATAAAAATAGATTGAGATCGATACATTCTTTTCGCCACCCCTGATCGACCCCGAGTGGGTTTAATTTGCACTGGTATTCATCGTGCACTGTCACAGGTTTTCTTCTTCTAATTAAATGTACTATATATATATGTGTGTGTGTGTGTGTGTGTGTGTGTGTGTGTGTGTGTGTGTGTGTGTGTGTGTAAGAGTGTGTGTGTGCGTGGATATGTATGTGTGTGAGTGTGTGTGTGTGTGTGTGTGTGTGTGTGTATGTGTGTGTGGTTGTGTGAGAGTCTGTGTGTGTGTGTGTGTGTGTGTGTGTGTGTGTGTGTTTGTGTGTGCGTGCGTGAGTCCATGGATATGTGTGTTTGTGTGTGTGTGTGTGTGTGTGTGTGTGTTTTGTGTGTTTTGTGTGTGTGTGCGTGCGTGTGTGTGTATGTGTGCGTGTGTGTGTGTGTAACGGTTCAACACGTGCGACACGTTCGACCAGGAATCGTTGACAGGTTAATCAGCAATAAATCACGCATCTTGCGGTTGGAAATGACCGGCCCAGCTGCAGAACCTCGTGGATGGCGATGGGAAAATAATCTACTCTAAACCTCCATGTTTGTACGATTCTTCGGTCTCTCTACCTCGGCACCCCTCATGCGGAACAAGTCTTATCAGGTGATTGGGAACGTTAGAGAGACAGGGAGATGGGTTGGGAAGGAGAGGGGGGGGGGGGGGGGGTGTTGTTCTGGGGAACAGGGAAGGAGGGTGAGAAGGACTGGTGTATTAAACGGAAGTGAACTTAATCAAAATTAATGTTTGCAAAAGGTACATAGTAAGTATGTAGATAAGATGTATGCAGGGAGGGAGAGAGCCGGAATGAGAGAGAGAGAGAGAGAGAGAGAGAGAGAGAGAGAGAGAGAGAGAGAGAGAGAGAGAGAGAGAGAGAGAGAGAGAGAGAGAGAGAGAGAGAGAGAGAGAGAGAGAGAGAGAGTGAGAGAGAGTGAGAGAGACAGAGACTAAGACAGACAGACAGAGACAGAGACAGAGAGATCTTTCCCATTATTTTATCCACTTTCTGCAAAACAAATCGATCCGGCCACCAAACACAACAAAGACAGAAATAAGAAAAGAAGACGCTACACCAACACGAAAAAGTAAAACCAAATCAATACAAAACGAGTCGCGTAAGGCGAAATTACTACATTTAGTCAAGCTGTGGAACTCACAGAATGAAACTGAACGCACTGCATTTTTTCACAATGACCGTAGTCCGCCGCTTGTGCAAAACGGAGTGAAACTGACGAGCCTGTTTAGCGCGGTAGTGGTTTCGCTGTGCTGCATTGCATGCACGCTTTTCTGTGCCTCTCTTCGTTTTAACTTTCTGAGCGTATTTTTAATCCAAACATATCATATCTATATTTTTTTTGGAATCAGGAACCGACAAGAATTAAGATGACATTGTTTTTAAATCGATTTCGGAAATTTAATTTTGATCATAATTTTTATATTTTTAATTTTCAGAGCTTGTTTTTAATCCAAATATAACATATTTATATGTTTTTGGAATCAGGAAATGATGTAAAATAAGATAAACGTAAATTTGGATCGTTTTATATTAAAGAAAAATATTATTACAATTTTCAGATTTTTAATGACCAAAGTCATTAATTAATTTTTAAGACACCAAGCTGAAATGCAATACCGAAGTCCAGCCTTCGTCGAAGATTGCTTTACAAAATTTTCAATCAATTTGATTGAAAAATGAGGGTGTGACAGTGCCGCCTCAACTTTTGCAAAAAGCCGGATATGACGTCATCAAAGACATTTTTCGAAAAAATGAAAACAACGTCCGGGGATACCATACACAGGAACTCTCATGTCAAATTTCATAAAGATCGGTCCAGGTAGTTTACTCTGAATCGCTCTACACAGACACAGACACAGACACAGACACAGACACACACACATACACACACACACACACACACACACACACACACACACACACACACACACACACACACACACACACACATACACCACGACCCTCGTCTCGATTTCCCCCTCTATGTTAAAACATTTAGTCAAAACTTGACTAAATGTAAAAAGTGAGAAATCTGCCCCCCAAAAAAGGTCAGCCTTCAATCAAGACCACAGTCAAACGACTGGAAAATCATGTCAAACCCCGGGCAAGGAAGGGAGGGGGAGTGAGAAGAATTTAAAGGCAGTTTACAGGATTTGCCACAAACCGATTGTGTGTCGTAAATTACCCCCTGCCCGACGGCTTGGAACTCGGCGGAAGTTGGGCAAACAAGGCACCGAAACGAAAAGGCTGCAAGTCTTGTATTGGGGGAACTACAGTCTGCCATTCCTACTTGTAGTAGTTGGTCTTGTGGTGCTGTTCACATGGCAGACTTGCAACCAACTTGTGACCAACTTTTGAGCAATTTTAGTCGGCGGCAAGTCACATCAAAATCGCTGCCCATGTGAACAGCACAATCGCAAACTAGTTTCAAGCGGCGAGTCTCGCCAGACATAGCCTTTCGGGATTGTCCGGTTGGCCTCGTTGTTTTCCGGCGAAGGGATTCAAACAATGAACCGAAACGAAAAGTCTGGCACCGAAGTTAATTACAGTCTGAGATTTCTACCACAAAGTGCGATTTGTTTCATGTGGACATAAGGGCACTGGCAGGCAGGCTGTCAGAATGGCACATAGGCAGATAGGCATGTTATCAAACGGACAGACGAGCAGACACTGACAGAGGAAAAGCTTGAATATCTAGTGTTAATATGGAATTGCTTTTTCTCTTATATTCATTTATTCCACGAGAAAATGTAGCAGCCTTTTAGCAACCTCTAGATTGAATGAACCAAAAAATGCCGGGATGAACTTTCCATCCTAGGAAAAAAAGTCCGCTCAAAGTCCAGGAAAAAGTGTCTGGCTTTGGACTATTGTTGATGGGAAAGTCCTTCCATATGACTCTTTTACCCAGCGGACAAATTTTTTTAAATTTTACACCGATCTTAAAATCGAAGAAATGCTTTTGTTTCTAATGACAATACCACACTATGCTGTCAATTCACGATTATGTTCACCTGAGGTAGGAAGATGAGACTGCAATGTATCGAGTGTGCCAGAAGTCTGCAGGCAGTCTGCTGGTTTTCGCAGGGCCAGTGACACACTCCTGCTTCTGGTGATGATTATTGGAAAATAGCTGCAAGCTTTCCTCCTGCCTCTGTTGGTTTGTTGTACCCTGTGTGTGTGTGTGTGTGTGTGTGTGTGTGTGTGTGTGTGTGTGTGTGTGTGTGTGTGAGTGTGTGTGTGTGTGTGTGTGTGTGCGTGTGTGTGTGTGTGTATGTGTGACAGTGTGTGTATGTCAGGTGTGTGTGTGTGTGTGTGTGTGTGTGTGTGTGTGTTTGTGAGTGCGTTCGCAGTGACTGTCTATTCGTCTGTCCGCCCGACCGTCTGTCTATCTGTCTATCTGTCTGTCCATCTATGAATTCATCCTGTCTGTCTGTAACAGTTGTGGACACATGTTTGTGTGACTGGTTTCAGTTAATATTCATGCAAAGACGCAGACACACACACACAAACAGACAAAGGCAAAAACTCTTTCATACCTGAACTTAAAATTGAAAAAAAACCACCGAAAAGGCCTCTTAACAGACAGTTACCGCATTAGCCTTGGGATTCTGAAATAAGCGTCTGAAATAGTCCGTGTCTGAAAGCCAATAAAACAGCTGCTCTGTACTTTGCAGTCTACCTTGGAGTTTAATGAGGCTTCTCAGACTGCACCTAATGCGTAGCTTTCCAATGCTTAAAAAACAATAAAAAAGCCACAAAGTCACACCACCCAGAAAAACGCAACCCACTTCAGTTAGAGAGCTATAGTTCCGTGTTATGCATTCTTCTGGCTTGGGGCCCACCCTTAACCCCATTTCTCCCTTTCAACCATCTTAAATTGGTTTATCCCCCCACCATCCCCCCCACACACACACGCCGCACAAACACACACACATACACACACACACATACACACACACACACACACACACACACACACACACACACACACACACACACACACACACAGGGTACAACAAACCAACAGAGGCAGGAGGAAAGTGTATATAAACATTTATAGTGTCTTATAAACACTACGTTTCATGACAATAAAGTTTATTCGTATTCGTATTAGTATTCACACGTACACACGTACACACACACACACACACACACACACACACACACACACACACACACACACACACACACACACACACACACACACACCATCTCACCCCACCCCCACTTCTTCCTCTAATCTACGTTCCACTTCCTTGCCTCTTATCCTTCTATCTTCATTGTCATTATTTATTCCTGAGCCTTGGCAGATTAGTCCACTTTAAGGACGAGGTCCGAATGTAAGAAAGGCAGACACCTGCTTTTCTAGCACCCTCACAACATAAAGGATTGTCGTTGTCATTGTCATCGTCTGCTCCCGGTCAGAGCCCCATGACAAGGGTAGAGGGCATCCTCATTTCATTCTATGCCTGTTCGTCTGCATTCTACATGAAGAAGGTGTGAGATCGGTCCCGTTACCCTTTTGCACTGGACGTTCTCTGCAGCACGCGTTGTTGTTTTTTTTATGCTTCCGTATATTCACGGCATGCTTAGGACCTGTACAATAAGATGCTGATGTTGCTTACATATAATTGACTAAATGTAGTGTACTTTGATTCGAATTATCTTCCAAGAGATACACGAAAAAAGATGATTCATTAAAGACGCAGTGCTCTAGATAAAAGAAACGATTTTAGACGATTTTCGAAAATAACTCCGTCGGGTTTGTATTGGTTGTGAAAGGGTGAATACCCTTGCTTTTCCTCTGACAAATAACTTCACACGTGCTCCTGTCCCCGTGTTTCCGACACATCCCTCGCTAGTGATTGGCTCCTTCAATTGTTTGTCCGAGTAAAAAGCCAGGGCATTCACTCTTTCCCAACCCATACCAACGCAACAGAGTTATTTTCGGAATTCGTCCATGACAGAAATGTAAGAGCACGAGGGCGGGGATGTAGCTCAGTCGGTAGCGCGCTGGATTTGTATCCAGTTGGCCGCTGGCAGCGTGAGTTCGTCCCCACGTTCGGCGAGAGATATATTTCTCAGAGTCAACTTTGTGTGCAGACTCTCCTCGGTGTCCGAACACACCACCCCCCCCTCCCGTGTGTACACGCAAGCACAAGACCAAGTGCGCACGAAAAAGATCCTGTAATCCATGTCAGAGTTCGGTGGGTTATAGAAACACGAAAATACCCAGCATGCTTCCTCCGAAAACGGCGTATGCCTGCCTAAATGGCGGGGTAAAAAACGGTCATACACGTAAAATTCCACTCGTGCAAAAAACACGAGTGTACGTGGGAGTTTCAGCCCACGAACGCAGAAGAAGAAGAAGAAGTAAGAGCACGTTTATAAGCTTGGCTTGTTGTGCTCCGTTGTTTCAAGGTATTGTATGCGGCATTGTTATTTGTAAATCTTTGAATGAAACAGTTTAACCCAATTACAGAAATGCAGGAGGAGGAAGAGGGGAAGAATGCAAAGTCGGTTAGAAAAGAAGAATTACAAAAAAGTGTGTGTTCTGCGTTGGGGCTGGGATGGAGGTAAAAGGGACTGGGGGCATAAGGATGGGAGAAGACAAATAATACTGAGCGTGTCTACAGTGTCGGTCGAGAAAATCCTATCACTCGTATTGAGAGTCACACGAGCTTCACAAAAACATGTTGTACTCCAGCTGTGAAGAGCAGCGAGGGGAGAGAAATCACTTTATTCGCTTTCACCTGCCCCGACAAGTTCGATTAAGGGTATGAAGCGCCTATTTATTTTCAATCGAAAGAAATTCAACACCTAGCGTTTCTGTTGCATTACATATGACCCTATTTTGCCGCAGACAGTTTGGAAAGCCCGTCTCCTGATAAAACTTGGCTTTCGTGGTTTGGAAACTATATCCATTCCGGTACCCTCGCCATAAAGGTATAAGTCACTCTCTTGCTGGTTCTGCTTGCTGTGTTTGATGTTAAATATGGGGTGTGCACGTTAAATATCCCACGATTGACAAAAGGGTCTTTCCTGGCAAAATTGTATAGGCATAGATAAAAATGTCCACCAAATACCCGTGTGACTTGGAATAAAGGCCGTGAAAGGTGAATGCTCGCCCTAATAGGCTTGAGGTTTGCTGGCCGATGTGAATGCGTGATATATTGTGTAAAAAAAATCCATCTCACACGGCAGAAATTAATATGTAAAGCGCTTAGAGAACGTCAAGCGCTATATAAATCTCCCCATACAGTACAATAACATTTTTCGTTAAAAAAAATGTATTAGCAAAACTTGCACACGGAATTAGACTTTCATTTTGATCAATCACTATTCAAACATATGTTTTCAGCCATCAAAACACAAGAAAGGCAAGTTGAAGGAAAGTTTGATTTAAAAAAAGCGAAACATTCACTATACTTGACGAACAAGACATAACAGACACAAAAAATAATGACGGCTGATCATTTATCTCTGGATGTTGCTTATTGAAAGATGACAGAACACAAAATGATAATGGTTTTTTTCTGAATTCAAACTGGCGTTTACAAAAGCTAGTATTTCAGCAGAATAGACACTCTAATGCACCACAGCAATTGCTCGAACGCCTCTTCCGCGTACAAATTTAAGAAATCACTGGTAGGCGATCACAATTACCTTGCAAACGCTTACTTTGTTATTTTTTAAAATTCAATGTATGGCTTTATTTCCAAACTTGAAACACTAAGACAAGAAACTAGCTGCTGGTCTTACATCATCACCGCATCTCAGAAACACGTCCATCTCTTTTATTGTACACTTTTCAAGCAAATCAGATCGTGCTATTTGCATCTGAGCAGATTCTTCTTCTTCTTCTTCTTCTTCTTCTTCTTCTTCTTCTTCGTTCATGGGCTGAAACTCCCACGTTCACTCATGTTTTTGCATGAGTGGGTTTTTACGTGTATGACCGTTTTTACCCCGCCATTCAGGCAGCATACGCCGATTTCGGGGGAAGCAGATTGTTCAAATTAATGTTTCAAATTTGCCAGGAGCGCCTCCAAAATGGCTTCATCAACTTTATGCCTTTAAAGTTTTCGAAGTGCAGTCGAACCTGCCCTTGCGACCAACTCTCGAAAACGACCACCTGCTCACAACGACCAGCCCAAAGGATCCCCGACAAGCTTTTTTCTTCTATGTAGTTCACCTCTCCATTGCGACCACCTGCCTATAACGTCCACTTTTAGTCGGTCCCTCGGGTGGGCATTATTGACAGGTTCGACTGTACCATATTTCTCGCTCTGCTTTAGTCAGTATCCGACTATGACTGTCACTCAAAACACTACAAGGCACAGTCCCCCCCACCTGACAACAAAAAATACGACCAGGCGATAGTTCGCAGCCTTTGTGGACCGAACATAAGGACTTTATGGTAATGCATGTGTGCTAGGTTTTAGTTCGCTGATCCTGCAAATCAGACTTTCAAATGACAAAAGGACAGAGCGGGGTCTTACAAGCCAGATATTGTGTCGAAGGTTATGCATGCTGAGTATTCTCAGGTGTTTGTTATTTTCTGTTACCTTTGACTGGCTTGGAGGGGAATAAGCTGGTGTTGTAGGGAGGTGTGGTGGGGGGGAGGACTGGTGTGTGTGTGTGTGTGTGTGTGTGTGCGTGTGGTTGTGTGTGTGTGTGTGTGTGTGCGGGTGTTCGTGTGGTATTATGTGTATGTGTGTGTGTGCGTGTGTGTGTGTCTGTGTGTGTGTCTGTGTGTGTGTGTGTGCCGTGTGTGTATGTGGTTGTGTGTGTGTGTGTGTGTGTGTTAATATTGAGATAGTCCACCTGTATGCTCGTGTAGGGGCAGCGCCGCGTGCTTGCGTGTGTCTCTGTGACGTTGTTCCCATTTTCTGGTGTGTATGTGTGTGGGCCAGCGTGTGCGTGTGCGTGTGCACGTCAGTCAAAGCATGCATGCGTACGTCTGTGCGCTCGCGTGAATGCACTCATTTGCACATGCCCATACCAATCCCCACCCCCGCGCAAGTGTTTAGTAGAAAAGACAGAAGATCAACCAAAGAGGGCACCAGGTTTGATCGGTGTGACACATTTCACCTGCTGGGTGGATGAACTTGATACCGATCTTGCTGAGTAGATCAATAAAGCTCACAAAACAAGGGTGTTTTTATGACGATAACGCCTGTTTTCAGATGCTATAGTCTTAGCCGTTTCCATCCGTTTGTCACAACTCAGAAACTGATGCAAAGTTGTGTTCTGGGAGGTCGAATAGCCCGAGTCGGCTGAGCTCCTTTTTCTCTGATTTATTAATGTTGGAAACATGCCCTTTGCGGAAAATGGCTGCAAGAGATAGCAACATCATGATTGTTTTCCGTCCCAACCCGAATAACTAAACTGTGCAGATGGATGGTCACGTGCAAGTGATAAATAAAATGTATACTATATGCTTTTTCAGCCGTTACCTTTATGTTTGTCTCCTTGAGGCTGATGCGATGTGGTGCTGTGAGACAATGTTCCATCTCTATGAAAATGGAAATGTAAGTTTTTCTTATCTTAGCTATGTTATCTCAAATCATATCTTGCACACGCATATCTTACACAGGCACTTGACAGACAGGTGAACATGGTGACACCTCCCCCCCTCCTCCCCCACTCATGCCACCATGACTGTATCCCCCCATCACCGGAACCCCAAGCTACATAAAACTACAATGTAACACTAGTGCAATCGCATAAGTACAAAAGCTTGCAATTCCCATGAAACCAGGCCCCAGTCAAAAACGACCAAAAAACGACGAAGGGATGTTGCCGGACAATGAAAGGGTGTGTGGCAGCAAGTTGTACAATACAATTTTTGTCTATCAAAACTGGCGGAGGAACTTCTAAACTCGAAAACTTTATCACGGAGTGATAATACTTTTTAATAGCGGAGGAAGATGGTAAAAATGGGGATTGGAGTGTGTACCAATTTGTACAATGCAGTCGGACCCCCATTTTGAGAACTCAACAAATGTGAGAAAAGCAGGTCACAAAGTCTGAGCTGAACTTGACGTACGTAGACTGTAGAGGTAAAATTACAGAGGTTACAAACAGAGAAACCGAAGACAAAACAAGTCGCGTAAGGCGAAATTACTCCATTTAGTCAAGCTGTGGAACTCACAGAGTCCGCCGCTAGTGCAAAAGGCAGTGAAAGTGACGAGCCTGTTTGGCGCGGTAGCGGTTGCGCTGTGCTTCATAGCACGCTTTACTGTACCTCTCTTCGTTTTAACTTTCTGAGCGTGTTTTTAATCCAAAAATATCATATCTATATGTTTTTGGAATCAGGAACCGACAAGGAATAAGATGAAAGTGTTTTTAAATTAATTTCGAAAATTTAATTTTGATCATAATTTTTATATATTTAATTTTCAGAGCTTGTTTTTAATGCAAATATAACATATTTATATGTTTTTGGAATCAGGAAATGATGAAGAATAAGATGAACGTAAATTTGGATCGTTTAAAAAAAATTTTTTTTTTTTTACAATTTTCAGATTTTTAATGACCAAAGTCATAAATTAATTTTTAAGCCACCAAGCTGAAATGCAATACCGAAGTCCGGCCTTCGTCGAAGATTGCTTGGCCAAAATTTCAATAAATTTGATTGAAAAATGAGGGTGTGACAGTGCCGCCTCAACTTTTACAAAAAGCCGGATATGACGTCATCAAAGACATTTATCGAAAAAAAGAAAAAAAGTCCGGGGATATCATTCCCAGGAACTCTCATGTCAAATTTCATAAAGATCGGTCCAGTAGTTTAGTCTGAATCGCTCTATACACACACATGCACAGACAGACAGACAGACAGACACACACACACACACACACACACACACACACACACACACACACACACACACATACACCACGACCCTCGTCTCGATTCCCCCTCTATGTTAAAACATTTAGTCAAAACTTGACTAAATGTAAAAACAAGGTCTTAAAAGGAGAGAAACTCCAGAAATGGGGATTCAGATGTAAAGAAGTGAAAGATAGTAATGAGGAGGTAGAGAAGGAGGCTTGGGGTGTGGGGAGTGGGAGAGGGGGAGAGGATAAGTGGGCAAACTTGTAAGTTGTTCAATAAAGAAGTAAAACATCGAGGGGGGTGGGAGGTAGGAGAGAGAGGGAACAGAAAGAGGTCTGGGATATGGGAAGAAAAAAAAGAAGGGAAGGAACTGTGTGGAGGGAGGTGAAGCAAATAAAAGCAAAACCATCTGGCCAGACCTCCTGTTGAGTTTTACCGAGTGCACTAGTGACTCCTCTGGTTCTGGTCTGGTGTACAAGGCCCAGTCAACCTCATCAGTAGTCACAATGAATGTGGGTGTGTGGGGGGGGAGAGTTGGGGGGGGGGGGATGTGGGTGGATGTTGTGGTGGTTCCCATCCATTCACTGTGTTGAAAACTTGTGTCGGTTTGCTGCTGGGAAACTGCGATTAGTTTTTTGACTGATGATATATATATATATATACACACATACTCAGTCGCTCACATATGCAGAAACAAAGAAATAAACAAAACACAACAACAGTCGTAAAGAATTGTTTTGTGGGAGTACTGACGTAAAGACTCTGCCCCAAAATCGAAAGCTCAAAAAACCAATCACGCGAGTGACGTATGTACTCTCGCGGGTACAGAGGGACAGATAGATCAACACGAAGACGGACAGACCGACCGACTGACAAAAAGACAGACAGACAGACAGGCAGCGAGACAGACAGTCAGGTCAGACAGACATCCAGACAGACAGACAGGCAGCGAGACAGACAGTCAGGTCAGACAGACATCCAGACAGACAGACAGCGAGACAGACAGTCAGGTCAGACAGACATCCAGACAGACATCCCTCCATTCTCACACATCAGTTCTCCATTCGCAGCACCTCTCCCTCTCCCCCCATGCACAGAGGCACACACCAAATCCGTCCGAAAGACCTGAGTTTTTTGTTGTAAATGGCGTTCATTAGACCGAACAATGAAAACTGAACATATCGAAATCATTCGTACAAGAGTGTGTTTTTCAAAATCTCACACAGCAGACATGTGTTTAAAGGGAAGCAGGATTTACGAGACTAGTTTTACGTGAATAGCTTGTGCGAGGATTGAACAAAGTTCACTACCAGCTCGACATGACACTTATTTTCGGAGTTGCGTTATCGAGCAATTGTTTGTGGACGTAGGTTGAACGTTGTTTGATTTTCTTTTCTCTTTTCACCTTGAATTTTTGATCGAAGAGGTTTGAAAAACGCGCCGCTTACAAACAAAAACATCCCTCCCTCCACCCCCCCCCCCCCCCCCAGGTGCAACACCGAAGAGTCAAAGAGTAAGCATTTACCTGCTCCTCCCCTTTACCTGTCTCGCAGAAACCCTACCTGTTGTGAGACCCCAAGTGTTCCACAAAGCTAATAAATACACACAGACAGACCCTCAGCGATCCCTTTTCGCCATCTAGTAGCAACAAACTGTCCCCTTTCCGTGTATATATACTTTGCCCCTTCTGATTCTCTGATTTCCAGCCTCTGTCTGCCCTGTCGATTTTGAGGTGCGAGTCTCAATCTCTCGACTGTGCGTGGCAGTCTTTCTGTTCTCAGCTTATCCTTGATCGTCTGTCTGTCCGTTCGTGTATCTGTGTGTTTGTGTGGATATATGAATCCATCTTGTCTCACCGCCCCCACCCCCATCTTGTTGATTTAACCTGTACACTCTTTTTCCTGTAGTAAATGCCAAACAAGTGTCCTAATGGACTATAGCACTTTTGTCGAGAATCTTTACGAAAAAGTTGTAAGAATTTTGCCTCCTCCCCCTCAACCCTTCCCTCCTCCACCCCCTGCCCCCCACCCCCCCACCCCCCCCCCCCCCCCCCCCCCCCCGTACTCCAAAAAAATTGCATGCTACAGGAAAAAAACAAAAAAACCCAGAGCAGCCACAGAAATACAGCATTCCAAAGCATTGTGCAGGAAGTTGCACATAACACTTATTTTACCACAGAGGGAGACTTGGAGGAGTAAAAACGGCAAGGGTCTAGCAATATGTTCTCAAACCGACAAGCGCATGATTGCTTGTGACAGTTGGACGGGATGCGGGGGGTGGGGGTGGGGGTAGTTTCGGGGTGGCTGTGAAGCGTAGAGGATATTTGGGGGAATGCATATATAGCACCACAGGTGAACCCCCCCCCTCCCCCCTCCCCCGGCCACTCCGGCCCATGCACTCAACCGTTGGGCCCTTCACGAAATTGGAAGTGGCAGGAACAATATCACGAGAATTCACCTGACTTCCTTTTACCATCTGTGCTAATTCTGGGGCACGAATAGAGAGAGAGAGAGAGAGAGAGAGAGAGAGAGACAGACAGAGAGAGAGAGAGACAGAGACAGAGAGAGAGAGAGAGGGAGAGACAGAGACAGAGGGAGAGAGAGAGGGAGAGAGAGAGAGACAGCGAGAGAGAGAGAGAGAGAAAGAGGGGAGAGAGAGGGGAGAGAGAGAGAGAGGGAGAGAGAGAAAGAGAGAGAGAGAGAGAGAGAGAGAGAGAGAGAGAGAGAGACCAAGATTAAGACAGAGATAGCCTAGAACAGGAACAAGAACAAGAACAGAGAGAGAGAGAGAGAGAGACAGAGAGAGAGAGACAGACAGACAGACAGACAGACAGACAGAGATAGCCTAGAACAAGAACAAGAACAAGAACAAAAACAGAGAGTGAGATAGGGAGAGAGAGAGAGAGAGAGAGACAGAGAGAGAGAGACAGAGACAGAGACAGAGAGACAGAGACTCAGACTCAGACTCAGACTCAGACTCAGAACTTTATTACAAAAGGATAAAGGTTTTAGGCAAAGCCTATTCTTCCAACCTGTCCTTTATGCAACACATAAAGACAGACGGACATAAAAAATAAAAATTTAATCATATAAAATACAGAAATACATTGTATGGAATGCAACACAATGTGCATTTAAGGAATTATATAAGGAGAACTCAAAAATTACAAAATTACATTGACATTGTTAAACCTTTCATTTTGAGAATTAAGTTGCTCAAATCAGCTATACATCCGTTAACACTAGTACAAAATGTTCAACAAAATAACAATCGAACAAGACATTTCATTCACGAATGATGTGTGAACGTGACTGTCTGTTAAACATTATCACTGAAGTTGCATTTCTTATCTGTTGAGAGAGAGAGAGAGAGAGAGAGAGAGAGAGAGAGAGAGAGAGAGAGAGAGAGAGAGTTAGAGAGAAAGAGAGAGAGAGAGAGAGAGAGAGAGAGAGAGAGAGAGAGAGAGAGAGAGAGAGAGAGAGAGAGAGAGAGAGAGAGAGAGAGAGACCAATGTGACCGACATGTCTTTAAAATTGTGCTGCACTTTTTTTCCGAATGTGAAGCAGATGGGTTCTTTTCGAATTGTGTGAAGAATACATCTTGAACATTCACACGACAGCCATTGCCAACATGTGCTAATTCTTAACCAAAGCAGGAGTCATAATTATATAGCATGGACATGGAATAATATGAAGCATTTCGCGTTATAAGAGCCATTTTTAATTGTGGAAAATGTGTATAAATGTGTAAAGCTTACATGATCCCCATTCTTTATCTGCGATAGTATTGAACAAGTCAACGTAATTATTTTTTACGAATTTTCCTTGATGAAATTTTGATTCTTTCTAAGTGTGAAAAGGGACTTCGTCATGATGAGAAAAAAACCACCCAGCAAACTATTAAGGAATCATTGTTCTTGGAATCAGTTTTTTGTTGGCGTCGTTGAGTGGATATCGCGTATGTACCACAAACAAAGTTTGTATCTTGTCATTAAAGTGGGTTTTTTCTTCCGCCAAGCAGCCACCTCTTCAGACTAAAAAAAAGCTGTGTACTCCTGCGTCCGAAAATTTCTAGTAGGGCTCTGATTCAGGTTTCTGCAAGGTCTAAGAGCGACTGAATCTAAAGTTTCAGTCGTATTTGACATCGGGAGAAAAAGACTGACCTATTAGTAAATATGGTCAGACTCTTACCATGCTGAACCATGCAATATCAACTGGTAATCTGCATTTGGACATTCCCATCACCTTGCTACGATATTGTTACGATTGTTGTTTCTTGTAAGTTTAATACCGCCAAAACCTCCACATGCAGATGTATGACCTCCTGCGCGTATATATGTCAGTCGTGGAGGAAGAGATTAGCGGTGCGAAATGTCGTGTCACTTTGAGTGAAAGGTGCCACTGACATGGATGGCGACGTTAAACGTAAGAAGACAGGCATGCAGAGAGACCGGGCAAGCCAACCGACACATCAACATAAGGTCCACAAATATTCTCTTGTAAACAGATGACAATGAAAGAAGCAAACGTGTGTCACAGAGAATCAGAAACTGTATCTCCACTGACGATTTCCTGACACACGGAGATTGCTGTTTTGGAAAGAACAGTAATACCAGCGTCTTACACACGTAGGAACGTTTTATAGTATGGCGATGGTTGTTGGTGTATTCCGAAAAATGTTTGTGAAAATAGTTAATGTATGACTTTTGTTAATCACTTCATTAGTTAATGAATGTTTGTGAAAATAGTTAATGTATGACTTTTGTTAATCACTTCATTAGTTAATGAATGTTTGTGAAAATAGTTAATGTATGACTTTTGTTAATCACTTCATTAGTTAATAATAATAATAATAATAATAAAGTGTATTTATATTGCGCCTATCCCTTACAAAAAACAAAAATATTTGGCTCTAAGCGCATTACAACATGTGAAGGACTTGGTACAATCAAGTCTGACAAGTACAACAGCACAATATACAGTCGGTCTCTTAGGTAAAAGCAGCTTCGACAGTTAAACACTTCTACTAAAAGATCCTCTAACAATTTACAAACATAGTTAAAGAACATCGAGTTAATAGGAATTAAAAAAAAAGGTTCTTATAATAAAACTATCTAGCGAACGACGAAGAAGAAGAAGAATAAAACTATCAATGTCAATGTATAACAAGTCATTCAACGTAAATGGCCAAAGAACAACAATAAAACAATGGTGATAAAACAGTTATACTCAATGGCTAATAACGAGGCAGAGTTAAATAGTATCGACACAAGATTAAAACAAAACATATTTCTGGAGACGAATTAACAACAATAAAGCAATGGTGAATGTTTGTGAAAATAGTTCATGTATGACTTTTGTTGATCACTTCATTAGTTTATTTATTTATCTAGCCATTCATTTACGCATGCATCGGCTCAGGGTATAGATAAAATCATCTAGAATATTGTTCTAAGACAATCCGCAGTCCCAGTCCCACCCCCACCCACCACCCCCGAGGAACACGGTATAACTCGTTTGGCGAAGATCTCCACGACTTGTAGATAAAATATGTTAGCGGTAAGTGCACATACCAATGCAAATGAGAATGCACGTCTTTTTCGTCCTCGATACTATTCTCCCCTACCCCCCCCCCCCCCCCCCCCAATAAATAATCCCCATTCCTCCCCTCCCACACTATTACTACCACAACTCCCATTCCCAGCCTAAAACTCGTTGTCTCAGCACTACCCCTGACACAGTTATTTTGGCAGGGGCCACGGGGTGTTAATTTTAAGGAGGGAGACCCCTTACGGTCTCACCGATTGCACTTTATAGAAATGAAGTCTGACACACACTGACAGCACTGCACTGAGTAGCGGCGTCAGAATGCAGAGTTCACCATTGACACTTGGCTCTCCTTTTCTCTAACCCTTGGGGGAGAGAAATTCAAGTTTTACGCCCTCACGGCAAAGCCATTAAGGGCATGTTTAGGTGGTATCAGCCATCTGCACTTATGGCAGAATGACCGAGGTCTTTTACGTGCCACTGTGGTGACACGGGGGTGGGAGATGGATACCGTCTCTGGGTCTGCACATAAAGTTGACCTGTGTCCGTCCCGGCCAACCCTTGGCCAAAAACCCTGCTTTTAAAGGAACTGTGCAACATCGAGAGATACAATATGGTAAATGATATAATTGAATTAAGAAATACAACAAACAACACACAAACAATCAATCAAAGACGCAAGCAAACGAGAAAATAAACAAACAAACACATAATCAAACAAGCAAACAATAAAATCATATTCATATGTGTTTTGGTAAAAAGTAATACATGTACATATAATTATAAAACAAATTATTTTAAAAAAAAAACCACTTTGTCACCAGTAGTATGAATGACTTGCCATGACCAAACAGTCAAGACTAATTGCAGGCATCAGTCTTAACTAATAACAATAGGAAATTACCGGGATCACCGACTCGGGATTTAAACACGCGAAGAATGACAATCTCACCAAACTTCATTTTCGTGATTACACAGACGAGATGGGGCTATATTCTTTTCGTCGTGTCCGACGATAACACAGTCAGCCTTTTCAATCAGTATCAAATATTCTAATTTAGACTGATTAGATATATCTATATACGGCTTGTGTGCGTCTGTCTGTGTGTCTGTCTTTCTGTCTGTTCGCTATGCACGGCCAAAGTTCTCGATGGATCTGCTTCAAATTTGGTGGGCATATTCAGGTAGACCCCGGACACAATCTGGTCGTTGAAAATTTTCAACACGTGCTCTCAGCGCGCAGCGCTGAACCGATTTTGGTTTTTATGATTTTTCTGTACATCCATTCCCAGTAACTCTTCCTTATCTTCTCCAGTGTTTTGCGCGTTTATCTCCCTTCCTTCGTGTGGCGTCAATCGCGTACGGTGCGCCACTCACCCGGCGAAGCCGGCGTGCGGTGCGCCACTCACCCGGCGAAGCCGGGTATTCGGCTCTACTTCTTCCGGGCGAAGCCGGTACCCGGCGAAGCGGGTAATCATCTATATATATATATGTATAGGTTACAACACGAGTGGTTTTTTATATGGCTTGTATTTCAGTCAAGACCCAGCGGATGAATATCATCGGGAGACACGAGCCTCTGGCGAGTGGCTCTCGATTGATATTCCCGCTGGGACTTGACTGAAATACAAGCCATATAAAAAACCACGAGTGTTGTAATCTGTATATCCCATTCTACCATCAAACACAAAGTGTAGACTACTAGCGGCACTGTTGCGATCTGTGGACTGTAAAACAGTGGTGCCAGCGAGACTTAGCCCTTTTGCAACCTTAAACTAAGTGACCGTCGCTGAAAAAATAAAACGAATGAGTGCATCGATAAGTACGCGGTAACACTACTTTCAGACCATTTAAAAGCTTTAAGTAAATGTTCATAAGTTGCAAGAAAGTAATGAAGTCGTATAGAAATTAATTTAGTTGAAGCGCACAATTCTTTTGTTTTGCGTTTCAGGTCGGCAGAACGGGCGAAACGGGTTTGGGACCCATTTGGCTTACTCGATTCAGAATCGATTCCACGTTGTTTTTCTCGAACGTGTTATTATACAATTAGGCTTATTGACAGAGAAGCAAATTTTAGGGAACAAATATGTAGGTTTAGATTTAACATTTGCTCCCTATTTGAAATGTATCTACGTGATAAACTGTTTTGCGAGTGACTGTGTTTGCATGAATGAACCTAAACTGGTATGGGTGTGAGGAAAACGGGACCGACTTGGTGAAGTCGCGAATTGCTGACACGTCTGTCACCGCCGATTGATTGCATTTTGAAGGAATATGACTGGATTACGGAAAAATACACACATGTTAAGTTCTTGGATACCTTCATCGCCAATGTGGACTTACTGCAGAGCCAGGCAAAAGAGTAGACTTGCTCGCAAAACACGTGAAACAGCCGATGTTTGATAGCGAAGCCAAACCGTGCCAGGTAAGGACGCTTCTCGGTCTCGCTACGCATGTCACCAGTGACAGTGTTGTTGCTTTGAGTTTGACTAACAAACTCGAAACTGTCATTTAAAACA
Source organism: Littorina saxatilis (assembly GCF_037325665.1). Classification (NCBI taxonomy): domain Eukaryota; kingdom Metazoa; phylum Mollusca; class Gastropoda; order Littorinimorpha; family Littorinidae; genus Littorina; species Littorina saxatilis. The sequence goes on from NC_090247.1 coordinate 36,247,283, forward strand.
TGAGCCAAATGTGTATTGATTGTGTGATTAGTCTATGT
>NC_090247.1:36249820-36262320 GCF_037325665.1 Littorina saxatilis
CTTTATTTTGAAAATGTAGCAGTCAGCAATCTGTTTCGATTACCCCAAATGCAACCAGGGATTCAAATACTTTTGTCGGTAGTCGGTAAAACAACGCATTTTTTTCTCTCTCCATTTTGGCTGATTTTTCAAGCAAGGAACTCCACATTGAGAAAATCTCTTCTTTTTAAGGTATAGTAAAATTCGATGTATTTTTATAACCTCTACAGGTTATCTTCATTCTCAACACATTATATGTGTCCATTCAAAAATAAAAAGCAGTAATGAGAAAAGCCCTCGTTCCTTCGTTTGATTACATATCAAACAGTGGAAAGTTATAGTTGTTGCACTTCGCATACGGTCTGTGGTGGCCTTATACACAAAGGTAATCTGGCAATTACATCGAAATCAGTCGGATAATATCAAACAATATCAACATTATATGTCTCCAATCACCAGCAGACGACCTATGGAGACAGAACTATCTCTATACTCAGAAGTTATACACATTTATCACACCCAGCAGAAGGCGAAGTCAATCTTTTAATCCCTTAATCGTAGTAGAGATTGTGTATCACTCGCACTGTCGGTAACGAAATAATCCCACTCAGAGACACTGGCGGCTTCAGATGATTAGCCAAGGCTCTTCTGTCTGACGTGAGAGCTTGTAACTGTAATGAGTATCCTTTAGTATCCTTTAGTATCCTTTTCGCTGTCGAGACTGTAGGACCACATAGTGTCAGTTAAGTGACAACGCGGAGTGACAAAGCAAGACAAAGCAAGATGAGTGAATTTGCAAAGTGACAAAGCAAGATGAGTTAATTTGTTCCCCCGAAATCGGCGTATGCTGCCTGAATGGGGGGGTAAAAACGGCCATATCAAAACTTGACTAAATGTAAAAAGTGCATGTGGAATATGTTTTTCGATGAGTTTTGTTAAGTTTAGTTTGCAATTTTGGAAAATCCAGTTCATTGTCACCTCCCATTGTCACAAATAACTGGAGCGTGCTTTCTTTTCACTGTCTTCGAATCGCTGGCCTTTCAAACCGGACGCTAAGCGCCCCTGAAAGTCGAGCGTCGTAACCTCGAAGGGTCACGTGACGAGTTGGCGGTCCAGGCTATTTGGTCTATGGTTTGGGTCAGTTGATACAAGTACTATAACCAAAACTATCCAAAAGCTACAGTCTTGTGACTCCACAGGGCAAGTGTGGTGATCTCAACGTTTACTTTCTCTTATCGCTAGTCCAGATGTTAGAACCTGTGAATAAAAAGTAAAAGCTTCACTGATCATGAACAATAAAGGCTGTCCTCAATTTGAGCCCGACATTGACAATACAGTGTCAAAGCTTCGAGCAGCGAGCTTCGTGATATATACTTGGCGATGTCGACTTTGCCCAATTAACATCAACCCTGCGACTGCACCAATTATTCTCCTGATATCGCAGACAAAACAAAATGCGCCGACACGTTTCCAAGCCGATTACACGTAAAACTCTCAGTTTACAATGTTAAAGGCGCTGCCCTTCTCTTGTAAACGATTCCACTTGGTTTAAACACCTTTTTTTTTTAAATTCAAAATACAAGACATTTATCAATTAACTGTATGCAACGAGGACACGAACTCAAGCCAAAAAAGCTTATATTACGTGACCAAAACAATACAATTTTACACAAAATATTTATGATTTTGACTTGACAAAAATAAACCAGACGAACAAATTGTCGGGGTGGGGTGGGGTGGGATGGGGTGGGGTGGGTGGGGAACTAAAGCAAAACCGGGGAATCTACAGGGAAAAAACAAAACCACAAAAAGGATAAAAACTTCCCTCTACTTAGAGACATACCAGAAATCTTTAAACTGGGTGCTTTATAATGCAGATTTGTTTGTTTGTACCAATATTTGAAATGACATTGATGTCAGTCTGCAAGTTCAATTCACCTTAGAATCCCCCCAGGAATCAGTCAGGATGTTAATTTTTGGTCTGTGTCCAACTGCATTCTTTCCTGTGCAATAGTAGTGAGCCAGACTTTCCGTGGGAAGGACTCTGCCTTTTACACGTTACCTCACTGGACTGTAAATCTTATCCAATCCAATTCAATCCAATCCAATCGTTGTAATATACGAGTATTACTCGCGAAGCAGCAGCTACTGACAAAAACGTAACTGCTTTTATAACTAGCCGACAAAAATAGAATGCGTTACGCAACCTGCACCACGATGTCAGCGTGTGTATGTGTGTGCTACTATGTTAGTGTGCGTGTGTTAGTGTGCGTTTGTGCGTGCGTGAGTGCGTGCCTGTGTGCGTGCGTGCGTGCGTGAGTGCGTGCGTGCGTGAGTGCGTGCGTGCGCGCGCGTGTGTGAGTGTATGTATGTGTGTGTGTGAGCGTGTATGTGAGTGTGTGTGACAGAGACTGACTGCATGAGTGAGGAGGTGTACGTGCGTGCGTGCGCGTGTGTGTGTGTGTGTGCGTGCGCACACGCGCAAGCATGTATGTATGTGCGTGAGTGTGTGTGAGTGTGTGCGTGTGAGTGTGTGTACGCGCGAATTTCACTGCAGTGTGCACACACACACACCCTGCTGAACTCGTAACCGAGCACTCGGCGATCTCGGAACTGCCCTAATTATGCAACGCAGGGCAGCTTATATCATGAGAGTGGCTATCAGTGAAACAACGTGACTGCCTGGAATAATAAGTGAGTGAGAAGATGTAGTTAATGGACGGCGCGTAAGTATATCAGTCAGCAAACGTGCGACAGACGTCCATTGTTTTGACGATGGTGGGTTTTAAATCACGCCGGAAACCCGGCTCGAGCTTGTCACTATAATTATTTTACGTGGGTGGAAGGTGCAAGGGGCAAGCACGAGATCTGTGTGTGAAAGTGTCAGTCAAAGGGGATTGCATGCGTTCGGCACGTGGACTTTCTGGTGACGTGAGATGCGGCGACATCGGCCAAAGTGTGTGTTAGTATCTGATTTAAAAAATAAATAAAGAAACAAACAAATAAAATCCGATAAACAAAGGGAAGGAAGCGCTCTGAATTCCAACGAACATGTGTAACAGAGTACGTGAGAGTAATGCGGAACCCGTCTCCTAGACACGTGAGAGAATAACATGCATTGACATCAACAATCGACTTTCATCTTCAAAAATGGATGAAATGAATATAAACAAGTCGCGTAAGGCGAAAATACAACATTTAGTCAAGTAGTTGTCGAACTCACAGAATGAAACTGAACGCAATGCAACGCAGCAAGACCGTAGCATCGTCAGTCCACCGCTCATGGCAAAGGCAGTGAAATTGACAAGAAGAGCGGGGTAGTAGTTGCGCTGAGAAGGATAGCACGCTTTTCTGTACCTCTCTTTGTTTTAACTTTCTGAGCGTGTTTTTAATCCAAACATATCATATCTATATGTTTTTGGAATCAGGAACCGACAAGGAATAAGATGAAAGTGTTTTTAAATTGATTTCGACAATTTAATTTTGATAATAATTTTTATATATTTAATTTTCAGAGCTTGTTTTTAATCCAAATATAACATATTTATATGTTTTTGGAATCAAAAAATGATGGAGAATAAGATGAACGTAAATTTGGATCGTTTTATAATTTTTTTTTACAATTTTCAGATTTTTAATGACCAAAGTCATTAATTAATTTTTAAGCCACCAAGCTGAAATGCAATACCGAAGTCCGGGCTTCGTCGAAGATTACTTGACCAAAATTTCAACCAATTTGGTTGAAAAATGAGAGCGTGACAGTGCCGCCTCAACTTTCACGAAAAGCCGGATATGACGTCATAAAAGACATCTATACATATAAATAAAAGAGAGTGTCTGTCTGTCTGTGTGTGTGTGTGTGTGTGTCTGTCTGTGATCGCCAAAGCTCCGAGAAGGGAGGGGGCAGGAAGACGATGTCGTGCATGCACACTCCCTAGGAGCCGCAGATGTGCACCTGGGTTTTAGTTTCTTGATTTATTGTTTCCTTTCTCAGATTATGGACCTCCCATTTATTGAATACAGCCTATATAATGCAAGGCCAGTTCAGTGCCTGGTGTTCACATGTAGTAAGCACACTATGCCAGGCATATTAGAGACTCTGTATGGCTCCTATAAGGAGAGGAAATGAAGAAAGAAAATTAACTGGACAGTTCGAAAAATTTCTAGAAGCTAAGGGAGGTAACTCGTGCTTTGTTATCCATGGACAGGAGGTAACTCTTATCACACCAACACATCGCATCTACGGGTGTAGCATGATCAGTTGAACCTGCAGGTCAATTATCTGGAATTTTCTCAAGAAAGGGAGGTAACTCATTCTATAAAAACCATGTAAGTAGGAATTGAATATATATTGTGACACTCTCAGTGGGCAGCACATGCCTTTCAATGCTTTTGAGGCCACCCCCGGGCGAAGCGGGCCCACTTAATAAATTTTCTTTTTAAACATACACTTTTGAACCGAACTCAGAATGTTTTATTGCCTGCGTGTGTGTGTGTGTGTGTGTGTGTGTGTGTGTGTGTGTGTGTATGTGTGTTTGAGAGACGCACACAGACAGCCATAGACAGACAGAAGAGCCCGGGCGAAGCCGGGTCTCTCACGCTGTCTGTCTGTGTGTGTGTATGTGTGTCTGTCTGTCTGTGATCGACAAAGCTCCGAGAAGGGAGGGGGCAGGAAAACGATGTCGTGCATGTGCACTCCTGTGACTGTGAAGATGTGCACCTGACCACCACCGCCGCTGCCGACGCCGCTGCGCTGCCAGCCCTCCAATCCTCCTCCGCCTCCCTGTCTGTGGTCGCCATACCTCTGAGATGGCAAGAGGCAGGAACAAGATAGTGTGCACGTACACTCCCTAGGTGCCGCAGATGTGCACCTGGGTTTTAGTTTCTTGATTCATTGTTTCCTTTCTCAGATTATGGACCTCCCATTTATTGAATACAGCCTATATGGTGCAAGACCAGTTCAGTGCCTACTGTTCACCTGTAGCAAGCACATCATGCCAGTGATATTAGAGACTCGCTATTGCTCCTATGAGGGGAAGAAATGAAGAATGAAAAATTAACTGGACAGTTCCGGAAATTTCTAGAAGGTAAGGGAGATAACTCTTTTTTGTATCCAAACAAAGGAGGTAAAGCTAATGATAATGGGATAGCGAGCGTCTTAAATTGCTACAGGGCTCCGCATACTCCCGGGCGAAGCCGGGCTTAACTGCTAGTTTATCAAAAAAATGAAAAAAACGTCTGGGGATTTCATACCCAGGAACTCTCATGTCAAATTTCATAAAGATCGGTCCAGTAGTTTAGTCTGAATCGCTCTACACACACACACAGACACACACACACACACACACACACACACACACACACACACACACACACACACACACACACACACACACACACGCACGCACGCACATACACCACGACCCTCGTCTCGATTCCCCCTCTACGTTAAAACATTTAGTCAAAACTTGACTAAATGTAATAAAAATGAAATACAAATTATGTTGGGGTTTACTTTGCGAGTGACCTGTTTAAGTTCACGCAAGGCATAACTTGAAAAGCTGTGTTCATCTCTTTAAAATTATCAAAGAACTCTATGCCTCAGCTTGCATTTCTTGAAGAAAACAACAGCACGAAGAACAATACAACACGAATAATGATATGCCATATTTTATACTCTAAATACCAAAGCGATCTGACACTATGGACATTTGAGAAACGTTCGACATTTACAAAGTCACTGTACAAATTTGTTCCCCACAAAACCAACGGCAGAAAATACATATTCATAAAGACAACCCCTATCGCACCTAGCTAACCCCCAACCAGCACAGAAAGAACAGAATGATGCACGTGCAACATATAAATCGAACAGCGACCTCTGTGACCCATTGGCCTATATATCGCAACACGTTCATCAACATACACTGCATGTTACCATACCAGTATTTTGCCGTCAGATAATATTACCATTACTATTTGTGATAAACAACAGCACACTCGACAGGGAAAACACTACTTTCCTTTAAGCGAGGATTACTATAAACGACATTCTTATAGACAGCCTTGACTGTATAAACAAAATCAGGCATGCAGTTTCGAAAATGACCAAATAATGTCATGCCTGAAATGTACATGTATACAATCCCACAGGGAACTGTGATGTGAATATCGATATTTTCCCCTTCAATTACTGAGTATTTTTCTACCTGAAAAGTCGCCGCATAAACTGATGCATCACAAGACCTACGTCAACACAAAGTTTTCGTAGTACCAGCAAATGTCCGGTATTTTATAGAAATCAGCAACCAATTATTCTTTGTAAAGATTGCATGTTCTAACATTGAAATAAAGCTATTATACTGGGTTTTTTACGCCTTAAAGGCGCAGTCCTTCCCGTGAAACAAGTCCGGTGCAACACTAGAAAATTACTCCCACGAGATTTTTTACTCCGGAGTACAAATTTCGTACGAAAAGTTTACTCCCTTTACGAAAAAATTACTCCCCCAAAACACGAGAAAATATCTCCCCGCGACAGGTATGTTCCGAGTTAACATTTCGTACGAAAATGTTACTACCCTGACGAATAAAAATTAATAACGAATAAATTACTCCACCCTAACACGAGCAATTTACTTCCCACGCCAGGTTAACGCAACTTGTACTCTTTTGTCCCCTGTCAGTCTTGGTGGTGGAAGGGGTGTAGGGAGGGGTAGCGCGACATTCGTTTGCGCGAGATCACATATTGGCATTATCCCTTCGCCCGCATCCCATTTTCGCGTACGAGATTTTTACTGGAAGTAAAAATTTGGGGAGTAAAAATTTCGTGGAGTAAAAATTTCGTGTTACACCGGCTCACCATCTCAGATCTGGCTAGCCTATCCCTGAACTTGGACACATACCAAAACTCACCATCCTTGCTACTTTCTGTGCAATTGACATTTGTTGTTCTTGGTGAATTAATATCAAAGATTGCCACTTGTGTCCGTTAAGAAATTAATTCATAAAAAATATCCCACGCTGCACAAACAGCACCCAGAGTGTTATTTTGTGGATATTTTTCCAAGTGGAGGGATGTCTTATTCAATGTAAAAGCTCGGCGAGATCAGTCTGTGATGGTGAGTCGGATCGTTTACACAGCTAGGCTGTGGTCTGTGCCTTTAATTTGACTGCTTTTCCGTGAGCAAGTGACCGGTTTTGTGGGATTCATTTGTGTGGTCTATTATACATGTTATACCGGTTTACAAACACTTACTAATAAATATTCATAAACACAATCCTACCGCACCGCGCTCACCTGCACAGAAAGGAAAGAATTATGCTCGTGCGACACACAAATCGAACATTAAGCAGCGACCTCCCTGAACCTCTCTATAGCTATAGCGGAACACATCGATTAACTGATCCTTCACTGCATTTTTGTTTTTAATTTAAGTGAAAAATAAGAGCACACTCTGCCGACAATGAAATAAGAGTCTCCTTTTAGTGAGGTTTTCTATACAAAAGCAAATTACTTATAAACAAGTTTCACTGTAGACACAATTATTATTAAAATAATCCATGAAGTTTTGAAAATGCAAAAATGAGGGCACGATTTAGTACGCCGTGTACACATAATTTCAATGGGATCGAAAACTTTGTTTCTTCAATCGCTTATTAGGAACTTAACATCTTAATCTGTAAAATCACATTAGATATTGATGCATTACAAACAAACGACATTAAATAAATATTCATAAACACGACCCTATCGCACCGAGCTCACCTCGCATCAACACAGAAAGGAAGGAATTATGCTCGTGCAACACACAAAGCGAACATTCATCAGCGACCTCCCTGAAACTCTCTAGCCTATCGGAAAACATCGATTAACCGACCCTTCACTGCACTATTGTTTTTAGTTCCAAAAAAATAAAATAAATAAGAGCACACTCTGCATAAAAAAAATAAAAAAAATCTCCTTTTAGTGATATATTTAACAAGTCTCTGATAAATGGGTTTAATTGTAGACATAAAATCATCCATGAAGTTTTGAAAATGGAAAAAATGAAGGCACTATAATAGTTCGTTTACACAATAATTCAATGGGATCTGGGAACTTCGTTTCTTCAAAATCTGCAAAATCACATCAGATATTGATGCATTACAAACAAACGACATTAAATAAATATTCAGAAACACGACCCTATCGCACCGAGCTCACCTCGCATCAACACAGAAAGGAAGGAATTATGCTCGTGCAACACACAAATCGAACATTTAAGCAGCGACCTCTCTGACCCTCTCGAGCCTATCGGAACCCATCGATCAACCGATACTGCATTGCAGGCCCACTTGTATAATGGTTCGTTCAAGCGTGCGTGCCTAAGCGCTGATCTATTGATGATATGGGGGAGAAACCCTCATTGCAATTATAGTGGTTCTGCGTCCATTTCTTTCGATTTGTCGTTGAAGAAGGAAACGGTTGAAACGGATTGGAATTCAGCCTTGTCAGATTAATATTGTAGAGAGAGTTTTGTTATAAATTCTCTTCAATGTGCATTTTTGTGAGAACCTGAATCCTGACAGCTATTACAAAAGGTTAGCCTGATTTGAAAGTCTTGTTTCATATTACCAAATGTAAAAGATTGCACCGAGTTGGTCTCCCAAGCAACTAAACGCATGATGCTCTAGGTTCCAGATACATTCCTTTCCTTCTAAAACATTTGCATTTTTCTCTCTCATGGAATTACTGTATTCTTCCACTTGAACACAGACTAAAGATACTAAATACCAGTAGTGTGGACCGGCACGGCTGGCCTAGTGGTAAGGCGTCCGCCCCGTGATCGGGAGGTCGTGGGTTCGAACCCCGGCCGGGTCATACCTAAGACTTTAAAATTGGCAATCTAGTGGCTGCTCCGCCTGGCGTCTGGCATTATGGGGTTAGTGCTAGGTCTGGTTGGTCCGGTGTCAGAATAATGTGACTGGGTGAGACAATCATGAAGCCTGTGCTGCGACTTCTGTCTTGTGTGTGGCGCACGTTATATGTCAAAGCAGCACCGCCCTGATAATTATGGCCCTTCGTCAGTGGTCGGCTCGTGCAGTAGTGTGGCTGCATTCTTCACATATATGCAGAGTGGATTTTCTTTCTGAATTCATTAAGCAGGTTGTCATAGGTGTCATTTACAATTATACGTTATTAGTATTTTTGACCAAAATATGACATTTTACACAGATCGTGACAGTCAGTGTTCCTCCGAGACCGCGCCAGCAGTTAAGCTGAACAATGACTGTCGAGATCTGTGTGAAATGTCATATTATTATTGTCAAAAATACAAATAAAATGTAAGCATATGTAACGATTTTAGTTAGAATTCCTCATATATTTTACGATTGAACGCACACAAACATGCACTATTTTGTAGTCTCGGCTAGCCGCCTAAATATTAGTTTTTGTCGGACTCTGACGTCACATGGCACAAAGAATGAAAATAGCATGTTCAATCAATGCACAATTTATTCAACAAAAAACATCACTCTAAACAACAACGTCACCCACAATGTCAATGTTGGAATTATGTCATATTCAAATGATGCTCTTAGCCGATGTGCAACCATAGACAGGCCTGTGCAACCATAGACAGGCCTGGGCAACCATAGACAGGCCGGTGCAACCATAGACAGGCCTGTGCAACCATAGACAGGCCTGTGCAACCATAGACAGGCCGGTGCAACCTCAATTTTACGACACACTGAACCAGGCCAGCTATTTTCTATTTATTACGCGACCGACTTGTCAGTGAATGCCTCGCAAGGACATTGACTCGGCGTCGGCAGCTTGCGCTTACCCTTTTTATTATGTCTCTTTTGTGTCGTAATTAATGCATAAAGGGCGGTCCGTATACGATTGAAAAGATGTGTATCAGTGATTTGTTTTTTCTTCACTTTTAGAAACAAGAAATAATAAAATGCTGATGCCCCAATAGGAGCCACCCGAGGACCTGACAAACTTAAAAAAAGAAAATCTACTAGTCAATAAGTCAAAATGATTGCGCTAGTTCAGAGACAAAGCGTTCTGATCGTCTTCATTCTGTAAGTTCATGCACATGGCTGTTTTTCAACCAGCTTTTGTCCGTGAGAGGTCTCAGAAGCTGAACATTCGGAAAAAGAAAATTCGGCGGTCAATGTTAACTGATCATGCGGCGACAACCTTTTAGACATTTTGTATACTGACAAAATTATTTTGTCCAGAAGTCTGCCAAAATTCTCTTGAAAATCGGCCATCCAACATGACTTTGTACATTATTTTATTGTCAACAAACCTAGAGGCCAATCTGCAAGAGAAACTTTTTTAACATGACTCTTGAAGTATTGAAGAAGTTAATTATTACATGGTCCCGAAAAACAGTATTATTAAACTGGTGTTTTATCCGATTTATTTCCTGTCAACCGTTACATAACCATCACACAGAGCGGTAAACATTGACGGTGAGCACGAGCTAACCTTGTATTCACAAGAAGTTCTTACGAACGATCTCCACAAGCACACACGCACGCACGCGTACCTACACCCCCACACACACACAGACACACACACACACACACACATACACACACACGCACGCACACATACACACACACACACACACAAACACACACACACACACACACACACAATCAATCAATCAATCAATCAAGCAAGCAAGCAAATCAATCAAGCAAATAAACACAAACAGATAAAAAGTGTAACTTGAAAAAGAAAAGAAAACAACAGAATGCGTTCAATCTTATAACAAGAAACCAACCATACGTATGCTCGCCGAAGAAGGTTATGCGGTACATCGCAATGGGAAAGCGATGTTTTAATAACCCAAGTCACAGTGTACGAGCCAGCTGTGAACGAATCGTGATGTTTCCATAACCATCGACAGGAGGATTAGCTCGACAGCAGGGAGGCTGACCCTTCAACGTCGTCGTTAGCATGTCATTAGCCAGTTTCAAACAACGACGTGCATGATAACCCTTGAAAGGAGCCTGAGCTGAGGGACACGAGTCGAAAGTGGGTACGGGCGGGGATGTAGCTCGGTCGGTAGCGCGCTGGATTTGTATCCAGTTGGCCGCTGTCAGCGTGAGTTCGTCCCCACGTTCGGCGAGAGATTTATTTCTCAGAGTCAACTTTGTGTGCAGACTCTCCTCGGTGTCCGAACACCCCCGTGTGTACACGCAAGCACAAGTCCAAGTGCGCACGAAAAAGATCCTGTAATGCATGTCAGAGTTCGGTGGGTTATAGAAACACAAAAATACCCAGCATGCTTCCTCCGAAAACGGCGTATGGCTGCCTAAATGGCGGGGTAAAAAACGGTCATACACGTAAAATTCCACTCGTGCAAAAAACACGAGTGTACGTGGGAGTTTCAGCCCACGAACGCAGAAGAAGAAGAAGAAAGTGGGTGCCACTCAAACGGGAGAGAACAAACCACGGGGTTTGGTTCGTTGGAATCACATCAAATCTCAATTTCAACCAATCCAACACCGCGGATGGCTCTCGGTCGGTTGGTATTATAACTTTCTCGTGCACCTAAGCCCTATATTATCCTTAGCGGATTATGACTTTATTCGGTTATTCTGCAGAAAAACAGAAATGCTAGAGAAAAACTTTTTGTTTCTGCAGCATTTTTGCATAATGTCATCTTTCGCGAGAGCAACGTTTTTTTCTGCAGTAAAACAGTTTTACTGCAGTAAAATTGAAATCAAGAATGCTGCAATACAACGGTGATGTTGTTTTACTGGAGAAAAACTGTTTACACTTTTTCTTCAGCATTTTGGCATTATTCAGTTATTCTGCAGAAAAACAGAAATGCTGGAGAAAAACTGTCTTTTCTGCAGCATTTCTGCATAATGTCATCTTTCGCCGAAGCAACGGGTTGTTCTGGAGCAAGACATTTTACTGCAGTAAAATTGAAATCAAGAATGCTGCAGTAAAACGGTGCTGTTGTTTTACTGCAGAAAACCTGTTTACACTTTTTCTGCAGCATTTTGTACTGGCTCATTATAATGTTGGAGCACGCGAGCCCCCCTCTGTCGAGAGAATGATGGACTCATCCAGAATTACCAATAGTTGTTTATTGGTACACTGCGGAACAAACTATTTTACTATCCCAGGGGGCGACGAATACAAACGCTACTTTACAAGGTCGTTCGTTTTTCTCCAGAAAAACTTTCACAGACTATTCTGAAAAAAAAGTTAATCGCAATAATGCTGCAGAAAAACCAAGTAAACATTATGCTTCAGAAAAACTGTTTTACTGCAGTAAAAAACGTTGCTTCGGCGAAAGATGACATTATGCAGAAATGCTGCAGAAAAGACAGTTTTTCTCCAGCATTTCGGTTTTTCTCCAGAATAACAGAATAATGTCATAATCCACCAAGAGCCCGTACAAATGCTGCAGAAAAAATGTAAACAGGTTTTCTGCAGTAAAACAACAGCACCGTTTTACTGCAGCATTCTTGATTTCAATTTTACTGCAGTAAAATGTTTTGCT
>NC_090247.1:36269820-36307320 GCF_037325665.1 Littorina saxatilis
GAAAGAAATGAGCGACACGCGCAACACACACAATATCTACAAAAATCGTTGTGTTCTCTCTCCCACTCTCTAATATCATCCGCAACAGCGATAAAACGATGCAGATCAAGCCTTACGCAGGATGGGTAAGGGAGACTGCACAATCCTTTTTTAGTCTCTATTTTATCCCGCGTTCGATCTGATCTGTATTCCATCTTTACCGAGGGAGGACAGGAAGAGAAGTCTTCTGCTGATCGACAGAGCTTCGTGCGAGTGGAACAAACGTGGACGACAGCTGTTCTTACGTGGTATTGGCTCGGGTGGCTTCATTGGCCATACATGGGATAGGTTGTTGTTGTTGTTGTTGTTGTTGTTGTTGTTGTTGTTGTTGTTGTTGTTGTTGTTGTTGTTGTTGTTGTTGTTGTTGTTGTTGCTGTTGTTGTTGCTGCTGCTGCTGCTGTTCTTCTTCTTCTTCTTCTTCTTCTTCTTCTTCTTCTTCTTCTTCTTCTTCTTCTTCTTCTTCTTCTTCTTCTTCTTCTTCTTGGGCTGGCTCGGTTATCTCTTATCATTTGAGTTTGCCAGACTGGAATGTTAAAGCTGGACTGGCATTGTTGGCTTTGTAAAGAGTTTTGAGTGTATTTGTTGGTTTGGCTGTCAAGTAAAGCCGTTCATGATTAGATGAAACAGTAATGTTATATCCAAATGAGGGTTGGCGGTGACATTTATAACAAAAGGATGTAAACGCCCTTGATAGCGAGAAACAGCAGTATTTTTCATTTTTATTTTCTATTTCATTACGTTATTGTCCCATCGCTGAGAAATTCGGGTCACCTCCTCTCAGTGGAAGGTATTTCAGGTGTATGTGCTTTCAATTAAACGAGATACAATATCACTGTTATATACAAATAGCTCGCTTTTACCGGTATCTTTGATGTTCAAAGCGCTTGGTACGTCCCGTAATTGCTTGATCTCGGTTGAAACAGTGTTTCATTCATTTAACGAACGTCATCATTCCATTAAATTTGAAAGGCCAATAAAAAACATGTCGCGTAAGGCGAAATAACAACATTTAGTCAAGCTGTCGAACTCACAGAATAAAACTGAGCGCACTGCTTTTTTCACCAAGACCACATACTCGTAGTTTCGTCAGTCCACCGCTCGTGGGAAAGGCAATGAAATCGACAAGCCATGCAGAATATTGCGAAAGTGGTCGCGCTGAGCAGGATAACACGCTTTTTTGTATGTCTGTTCTTTTTAGCTTACTGAGTTTGTTTTTAATCCAAACATATCATATCTATATGTTTTTGGAATGAGGGACCGACAAGGAATAAGATGAAATTGTTTTTAAATCGATTTCGGAAAATTAATTGTAATCATAATTTTCATATTTTTAATTTTCAGAGCTTGTTTGTAATCCAAATATAACATTTATGTACATGTTTTTGGAATCAGAAAATGACGAAGAATAAGATGTAATTATTTTTGGATCGTTTTATAAACAAAATAATTTTAATTACAAGTTTCCGATTTTTAATGACCAAACTCATTCATTGGTTTTTAAGCCACCAAGCTGAAATGCAATACCAAAGTCCGGCCTTCGTCGAAGATTGCTTTGCCAAAATTTCAATCAAAATGAGGGTGTGACGTCATCAAAGGTATTTATCGAAAAAATGAAAAAAACATCCGGGGATATCATTCCCAGGAACTCTCATGTCAAATTTCATAAAGATCGGTCCAGTAGTTTAGTCTGAATCGCTCTACACACACACACGCACAGACAGACAGACAGACACACACACACAGACACACACACACACACACACACACACACACACACACACACACACACACACACAGACACACATACACCACGACCCTCGTCTCGATTCCCCCTCTATGTTAAAACATTTAGTCAAAACTTGACTAAATGTAAAAAGCAACAAGAACGCACTTAAATGAACTCATGTAAATGTACTATCAGACAACAATTTAAGCTATATGTCCATGTGCATGTTCCATGTACCATCTCTGGGGTTTCGATGCTATTCGAACAGTTTTCCGAAGAATTTCATAGCAGGGTAATGTTCTTTCGTATCTTTGCTTTTGTCAAGGAAGCCGATGTTGTCGAAGCTCAAAGGAAAGTTTGAACATAAAGCCTTTCAGGCGACTTTTATTTACTCGTTAAAAGCCGGCTACAGAGAAATCATTTTGCTTCACCAAACGTTTTGGTGAAAGTCAACACGCTTACACGTGATAGCGTCTGCAGTTTCAGTCAAAGTACACACTAGTTCCACACTATACAGATTGTCTTCTATTGCGCTGTAAAGAAAATAACAATGGGGTATCCTTCAAGATGTTCTTTTGAACTATCAAGCCGTCTTCAGACACGAAGCTCGTCATTTTCTTAAAATTAGACGCTAAATAAAAGCCATTCAGCAAGCACTAATGCATGTTCTCTGATACTGCTTCTGAAGAAAACCGCAAGAAATTGTACCGAACAGCACAAAATTCAGCGAAATTGTTTTTCTCCGTGCGACACGAATACCTGCCAAAGGCCAATAAAAATCCGCCTCTTCCATTGCCTCGTTTCTCCAATTTACCGCAACCAGAGATCGCAGAAAACTGATATTCCTTTTAATTTTATAACATTCTTCATTGGCCCTTTTCCGCCTCTCGTTCTTGAGCGGTGTGCGTTTGAAACGGCCATTACCAAACGCCGCGGTAATTGAAAATCTCGTCTTTTTTGTCTCATTTGCCGAGACTGTCTTGTGCTATTCTTTTTTTGCGTGATATGTTTCGAGAAACGTTCGACGGAAGGTGCGGGCGAGAGAGCGAGAGAGAGAGAGAGCGAGAGAGAGAGAGAGAGAGAGAGAGAGAGAGAGAGAGAGAGAGAGAGAGAGAGAGAGAGAGAAATATATGATTGTCAAGCACGAACATTCACTGTTTTTTACATTTAGTCAAGTTTTGACTAAATGTTTTAACATAGAGGGGGAATCGAGATGAGGGTGTGGTGTGTGTGTGTGTGTGTGTGTGCGTGTGTGTACACGTGTGTGTGTGTGTTTATTGTGTGTGTGTGTGTTTGTGTGTGTGTGTGTCTGTCTGTCTGTGTGTGTGTGTGTGTGTGTGTGTGTGTGGAGCGATTCAGAGTAAACTACTGGACCGATCTTTATGAAATTTTACATAGCATATCTATATGTTTTTTGGAATCAGGAACCGACAAGAAATAAGATGAAAGTGTTTTTAAATTGATTTGGACAATTTAATTTTGATAATATTTTTTATATTTTTAATTTTCAGAGCTTGTTTTTAATCCAAATATAACAATTTTTATATATTTAATTTTCAGAGCTTGTTTTTAATCCAAATATAACATATTTATATGTTTTTGGAATGAGAAAATGATGGAGAATAAAATAAACGTAAATTTGGATCGTTGAATAAATTTTTATTTTTTTTTACAATTTTCAGATTTTTAATGACCAAAGTCATTAATTAATTTTTAAGCCACCAAGCTGAAATGCAATACCAAAGTCCGGGCTTTGTCGAAGATTACTTGACCAAATTGTAACCAATTTGGTTGAAAAATGAGGGCGTGACAGTGCCGCCTCAACTTTCACGAAAAGCCGGATATGACGTCATCAAAGACATTTATCAAAAAAATGAAAAACAGGATCGGGAATTTCAAACCCAGGAACTCTCATGTCAAATTTCATAAAGATCGGACCAGTAGTTTAGTCTGAATCGCTCTCCACACACACACACACAGACACACGCACATACACCACGACCCTCGTCTCGATTCCCCCCTCTACGTTAAAACATTTAGTAAAAACTTGACTAAATGTAAAAACACCACCTAATCACAATACAGAGCAACAAAATAAAGCAAAATAAAACCACGCCACATAAAATTCAAACTCTAGTAAGATAATAACATACAACAAGTCGCGTAAGGCGAAATTACTACATTTAGTCAAGCTGTGGAACTCACAGAATGAAACTGAACGCACTGCATTTTTTCACAATTACCGTAATCCGCCGCTCGTGCAAAAGGCAGTGAAATTAACGAGCCTGTTTAGCGCGGGGGTGGTTGCGCTGTACTGCATAGCACGCTTTTCTGTACCTCTCTTCGTTTTAACTTTCTGAGCGTGTTTGTAATCCAAACATATCATATCTATATGTTTTTAGAATAATACGATGAAATTGCTTTTATATCGATATCGGAAATTTTATTTTAATCATAATTTTTATATTTTTAATTTTCAGAGCTTGTTTTTAACCTAGCATATGTACATGTTTTTGGAATCAGAAAATGATAAAAAAAATAAGATGAACGTAATTTTGGATCGTTTTATAAAAAAATAATTTTAATTACAATTTTCAGATTTTTAATGACCAAAGTCATTAATTAATTTGTAAGCCTCCAAGCTGGAATGCAATACCAAAGTCCGGCCTTCGTCGAAAATTGCTTGGCCAAAATTTCTATCAATTTTATTGAAAAATGAAGGTGTGACAGTGCCGCCTCAACTTTTACAAAAAGCCGGATATGACGTCATCAAAGACATTTATCGAAAAAATGAAAAATCCTCCGGGGATATCATTCCCAGGAACTCTCATGTAAAATTTCATAAAGATCGGTCCAGTAGTTTAGTCTGAATCGCTCTACACACACACATACACGCACAGACAGACACACACACGTACACACACACACTCACACACACGCACACACACACATACACCACGACCCTCGTCTCGATTCCCCCTCTATGTTAAAACATTTAGTCAAAACTTGACTAAATGTAAAAACAAATAAATAAATGAATACGTTAATGAATAAAATGAATACATAAATAAATAGATAAACAAATAAGACCGCTTCTTGCCACTGCTCAACACCCCACACCCTTGCGGAATCAGATCCTGCCCAGTTGTCTATTTGCACCCGTAAATCTTGGGGGCAATTTCGTGTCGGAGGGGCTTATCTGTCCACCATCTCGATTCTTATCTGGTCTGGAAGAGGAAAAAAAATAGAGGAGGAGACTGACGAAGGAGACGAAGGAGATCTAGAATAGAGGAAGAAGGAGAAGATGGCTGAGCACCGAGAAGCCAGGATAGATCGTAGAGAGAGACAGAGACAGGGAAGCATTCCTTGGCCTTCCCAACGCCGGCGTTCGGCGCCAGTGCCTTTCAGCCTGTCAGAACGTGTCAGTCCCGCGCTCCATCCCGCGTGCGGTGCCGACTTGCACGTGCATGGCACACTTTTTGTCATGCTGTTGACGCGATACACCCGTACCCTGTTGCGCCTTATTTTGTTCTCTTCGGTCGAACCTCTTGTTTTGGTTTTGTTTGTTTGTTTGTAATCTGATTTGTTTGTTTTCCCCATTCCTTGTTGCGTTTATTGTGTATGTGGATGTGTTTGCCCCGTTCCTTGTCGCGCCTTTTGTTTTTGTTTTACCTTGCAGCTGAGGTTGGATACCGTTGTTGTTTTCGTTGTTGTCGTTATTGTTGTTGTTGTTGTGATTGTTGTTGTTGTTGTTGTTGTTGTTGTTGTTGTTGTTGTTTCTTCTTCTTCGTCTTCTTCTTCTTCATTTTCTTCTTCATTTTCTTTTTCTTCTGGATGGGGGGTGGGGGTGGGGGTGGGAGGGGGGGGGGTTACCCCACACCTTATTGCGCCTATTTTGTACCTTGCAGCTGACCTGGGATACGGTTGTTGTTGTTGTTGTTGTTGTTGTTGTTGTTGTTGTTGTTGTCCCATTCTTTATTGCGCCTTATTTTGAACCCTGCTCTAATTTTGTGATTTTGTGAAGTTCCTTTTTTTTTATTTTAATTATCGGCTCGGTTTGTTTGGTTGCGTTCATTTTGAACCTAGCAGCTGACGATAGGAGAGAAATCTGGCGTAACACGGGAACTGGGGTGGAAAAAAAGGTGTAACAAGTAAACATTGTGGTTTTGACTCTTCTTTCTTTAATTCTTTCTGCGATGTCAGTTTCAGAAAAGAGCAACTAGAAATTCAAGTTAAGTATGTTTTGCTCAAATAACGTGGTGTTTTACGACGACAGCACAGAAAGCCTTTTTTCATGGCTTTTTCCGTAAGAGAGTTATATCACACAAAGTATCATTTATTGGCGTCCTCTTTCTTCTTCTTTTGAAAAGATCAACTTCCAGTTAGCCTTGCCTTCTGCTGTCTTATATCAGAAAAGCGGTATAACGAAAGTGATTTAAATTCTTACATTTTTTTTCTCTCTCTCTCTCTCTCTCTCTCTCTCTCTCTCTCTCTCTCTCTCTCTCTCTCTCCTTCTCTCTCTCTCTCTCTCTCCTTCTCTCTCTCTCTCTTTCCTTCTCTCTCTCTCTCTCCTTTTCTTTCTCTCTCTCCTTTTCTCTCTCTCCTTTTCTCTCTCTCTCTCTCTCTCTCTCTCTCTCTCTCTCTCTCTCTCTCTCTCTCTCTCTCTCTCTTTCTCTCTTCTTCTCTCTCTCTCTCTATCTCCTTCTCTCTCTCTCTCTCTCTATCCTTCTCTCTCAGTCCTTCTCTCTCTGTCTCTGTCTCTCTGTCTCTCTCTTTCTAGCTCCCTCTCTCTCTTAGCTATCTCTGTCTCTGCCTCTCACTCTCTCTGTCTGTCTCTGTCTCTCTCAGTCTCTCTCTCTCTCTGTCTCTCTCATGTCTCCCTCTGTCTCTCTCTCTCTCTGTCTCGGTCTGTCTCTCTCTGTCTCTGTCTGTCTGTCTGTCTGTCTGTCTGTCTGTCTGTCTGTCTGTCTGTCTCTCTCTCTCTCTCTCTCTCTCTCTCTCTCTCTCTCTCTCTCTCTCTCTCTCTCTCTTTACTGACTGCCACAATACATAATGCGGTTTGCCGCTGTTGATATCACTCGCTGGGTGCGGCCAGCAAGAAACATACACACTCTCACACTTGCGATCAAATATCGGCCAAACGCTCAGATTCATTTGCATTTATGTTTTATAGTAATCCACGGATTTGTGACCGATGTGTGCAGCTATAACTGTCAAGGGCAGACAACTTTAAGAACGACTGAGTCCTTATCTCCCTTTTCTTTTTCACTCTCGTTTTGTTTTTTGTTCTCTTTTTTTCTGCTTCTGCGTATTCCTTTGTTTATTTCCTCTTAGTTTTAGTTTTACATTTCCTGTTCAGGTTTAAGAAATTCTGATGGCTTGGTTTTTTGCTTGTTCGCACTTGGTGGCAGTTAAAGGGAAAAAGAAGCCAGGTAAAAGTAGAGCGAGACCTGGTGATCTGTGATGGGGTTTATTTCCTGCTAGGCTATTCAGTGCGTCGCCCTGTTAACTTCATTATTAGAGGTGATGATGATGATCTTATACACACTGGCCACACACAGACAGACAAACAGGCCGACAGACAGAGACTGAGACACGCGGCAAGCACGAAAGCATGCATGCGAACACACACACGCACGTATGAAAGCAAGCACTGACGCAAACATACCCATGCACGCACGCATGCAATAACGCACACCTTACACACACACACACACACACACACACACATACACACACACACACACACACACACACACACACACACACACACACACACATACACACACACAGTTAGAACGATATCATTTCCGAAAGATGCCGAAGGTTGATGACACTGCTCTTCACTTACTGAGTACGCTCGGCGCATCTGCCTTGTACCCATCCCGTCACTTCACAAGATCAGCAATGATAGTGGCTATCTTAGTCCCGGCCGAATGCTGAACGAAAAACGGACTCAGTTTTTTCTTTAAAAAATATGGGACTATGTTTTGTTACAACACCATTTCAACTCAAACAAAATCTCAGACTTTCTGTCTCCACAGAAAAAAAAAGAAAAAGAAAGAAAGAAATCAAACTAGCATATTCTTAACAATAACACAGCCGTGGTTTCCGTCTGGTAAGCACGCACAGTTCCTGCCGGTGAAATGTTAACAAGGTTATATTTTGCGGCGGCAACACTGAAAAACGCAGACTGAAAGACCCTGCGAATGCCTGGCAAACTCACACTCAAAATCAGGAGTACAGAAGATAGGGGGAGGGGGAGCGGCAGACAGATTTACGGCGGTTTAAAAAGGGATTTATCGCTGGTAGTTATCGGCTGCTAGATGCTGCCAGAATGCTGCTAGCTGCAGTCAGTCTCTCGCAAGAACGCAAAGTCTGCTCTAATCAGCGCTGGAGTGTACTTCCAGGCCCTGTGGTAGATAACTTGTTATGTCTGAATTGTATGGCGGCATACTTTTGCCCAAAAGTGAAAATAATTACAATTGTCAGTAAGTACTGGTGTCACATGACTGATGTGAAACAGTTGATTGGCTAATTGGAGTGCGCTAAAAAAAATTTAAAAAAACAGGCAGCGTATTCATACGGGTGCTTGTGGCCCTTCCTTCGATTTGAGAAGATTCTTCTCATCCTCTGTGTTAGTGACATATAGTGTAGCTTATCGTCTCAACATTACCAAATGATGCTTGACCCTAAAATTCCCCGCGACTTAAAGCAGAATTGCTTTTCTGACAGAGTTTCGAGCTAGACCATGCAGCATTTGGAAGTCGACTGATTTGATAGACTAGTCCTACTCGTACATGTAGCAGGCGACAGCGTCAATTCAGTACTTCTTCTTCTTCTTCTGCGTTCGTGGGCTGAAACTCCCACGTACACTCGTGTTTTTTGCACGAGTGGAATTTTACGTGTATGACCGTTTTTACCCCGCCATTAAGGCAGCCATACGCCGCTTTCGGAGGAAGCATGCTGGATATTTTTGTGTTTCTATAACCCACCGAACTCTGACATGGATTACAGGATCTTTTCCGTGCGCACTTGGTCTTGTGCTTGCGTGTACACACGAAGGGGGATAAGCCACTAGCAGGTCTGCACATAAGTTGACCTGGGAGATCGGAAAAATCTCCACACTTAACCCACCAGGCGGCCGCGACCGGGATTCGAACCCTCGACCTTCCGATTAAGAGGCCGACGTCTTACCACCCCGCCACAGCGCCCGTCCAATTCAGTACTGAAATGAACGGTTTTCGCATATTTCAGGACAACAACGATGTAAATAGAAAACGCCTCCCAGATGAATGCAGATACATTACGAAAAATATCATGCCCACTTTATTTTTTTGCGAATGATCAAACCATCGTGTCACTTTGACATCAGGGGACTTCACTCAGTTGCTTGGGGGTTGTTCAATTATTGGGAGCGTATAAACTTTGGTAGATGTCTCGATTTACTGAATATAAAAGTGAAACTGTATGCTTACGGGTACATTTAGCATAACTGTAACTCATGCTGTTATTGGCAAATGGATGAAACGGTCCAGAGGGTCATCAAATCGTAAAATCATCGTCGGCAATAAAACCGTCAATACCCCCGAAATGTGCTACTCTGGTGAGAAGCTTGCAAAGCACGAGAAAGCCGGTACACACACACAAGTAGATCTAACTCGACCTGTCCACACAGTTATACATTCGCCTGCAGATAAACGTGCCTTGTCAAACGTTGTAACCTCTTGTAGTTACTGACTTCTTCTTCTGCGTTCCCGGCCATGCGTCTAGACTGATAGACTGTTGAGTGGTAGTTACTGACAATATCGTTATTGAAACAAATAAAGCAAATCTTGAAAATAGTTATTGAACTCAGTGCTACGCGCTTCGTTCAATAATTCATTTTCTCGATTTGCTCTATACATCTCTTGGAACACTGTACGTGATGTCTCAATAACTTAAAATATCACAATAATTATTCTTGCTGATTTATTACACTAATTCTTGTTTTCAATGATTCTTTTTGAATTTATCAATACTAACACAGGAAGATGTGGTATATATATCGAGAACACTACATGGCTTGCTGTGTTGTACCAGATTTACATGAGTTGCTTTTTAAAAAATATTAGTTAAAATGCGAGCGAAAGATCTTTGACATGAATACCTCTGACTAACATCTTTCTGGTGTCACTCTTATGCACACAACTTTCGTTTTTCATACGTTTTCTTTCTTTTTTTATATTAATTTCCAAAACATACTTGGGGAGAGCTCACTGCAATACTGTGATCCTTGTATGAATGTTGACTTCTAGCACTAGCACGCCACCATAGACGTATGCGGAAGCAGTTCTGTCTTGTGAGCGGGCAAGCAGTGCACGTGCCCGCGAAAGTTACATGCTTCTATGATTACTGACTGGGCCCCTAACAATTCCCTCGTTGCGTCATGTCAAAAATTCTGGCAGAAAGTTTTAACTGACGGAGATATGGATGGTGACGCCAAGGGAAAGTGATAGGAGGTTCGGTATGTAGAGGGGCGGGGGGGGGGGGGGGGGGGGCGGGTGTGTGTGTGTGTGGAGATAGAGAAAATGAGTGTGTATTTATGTGGGGCGGGCTTGAGGAGGAGAGGGTCAGTTGGTTCGAATTTGAAGTGTTTGCAGAGGATTAAAGTTAATTTGGTATCCATAATCAAGTTGGTGACTTAATTTGCAAAGCAGCAGGAAGAACAAGAACGCTGACGGCTTGACAGAAAGCAAGTATACACACACAAATACAGCAAAGAAAGCAACAATTAAAGCACACTTCACAAATAACGAACAGCTATTCTGATTCTTCATTTCAATGTAAATCTAAGCACACATTTCTTTTTTATATGTGCTGTCTTGGTTTCCCCACTTTGTTTCTCTCTTTTCTTTTCTTTTTCGGCTACCAACTCAGTCTGGCTCTCGACCCTTGAACGAAACATAAACCATAAAACATTTGATTTTTTTAAAGCAAAGCATTAAAATGACGCTATGAAGTCAGGATTATTGAGAGTCACCTTGTTTCTGGCGATCATTGCAAAAAGGGATTTGTACCGCCCATGCTTGATTTCGGTCTGCACTTTAGCAAGAGTGCCTGCACTGACCGAGTTCAGCCAAGCGAAACCCGCACTATCATATTTAACTGTTTCAGACCACCTGGACACCTTGAAGAAGACGACTTGGAAAATTGCTTCCTGCCCTCTTGCTCTGCCGCTTTACTCTGACCTTATGTGTGTACATAATTAGGCCTAAAAAAAAATAGGTGTGGTTACGGTAACCCGACCTACCCTATTTTTAGGGGCCGACCCTATAACTTTTTATTACATTTGTCAAAAAATCCCCCCAAAAAACAAGAAAACGAGTGCAGAAAACGCAATGAAAGCGAAATCGCCCGAGTTGCACACTTATTTCCCTGTCAAGTAGGTTTAATTATTTTGTACACATTAGAAAAAAAAGTTTAAAAAAAAAGTGATTGCCTACCTTCCTACCCTATTTTTTTTGGCTATGTTACCGTAACCACACCTATTTTTTTTGTTGGCCTTATATCCCTTCTTGATGCGGACGGGTTGATATAACTTTAGGTATTGAAGGCCTTGGCCATAAAGTTTCTGGAAAAGAACACTCACACATACACACACACACACACACACACACACACACACACACACACACACACACACACACACACACATACTCACACACACACACACACACACACACACACACACACACACACACACGACATATCTCCCTCTCTCCCTCTCTCCCAGTCTCTCTCAGTCTCTCTCAGTCAATGTCAGCTGTTCAAGTTTCAGATGATAAACATAAAGTCAAATTCTAGCACTTCCACTGAGATTCCGCTTGTTGACCTCGGAATCAAGTTGTGCGAACATTCACTGAAGCGTGGCCACAACGCAGCCCGTGTCACGCTTGGTCGCACGCCCAGACCTGCCTCCGGAAGCGAAAACGCACGTGTGAGGAGTAAGCGTTGCGATAGCGCAGCCGGTGATTCGGAATTGTCCCAATTGGACCCGTACGTATGGTAGACTTATTTCGCTCCATAAAGGTGGCTCTACACGATGGTGGATCGACGCGCTTTTATGTTTTTAAAATGGCCTTGGAATTGACGGTAATTACTGAATCGACTACCCTAGGCACAGCTGGTTTGAAAGTGTTTTTAGTGTTTGTTTTTTTGTTGTTAGTTTTTAGCCTGCTTCTGTTGTGGATTTTGGTTGGTTTTTATGGGCCTGTTGATGTACTTTAAGTGTGGCCTTTTTTTATGCGTACAGAAAAAAGCTTTCGGGCGCGCTTTATTTCATATACTAACGATAAGGCTCTCTGGTCAATGGCTCACTGTGCATTGAATGTACACAGTTTCTTTACATAAATTATATACAAATCTTTGTTCTCAAAGAAACTGGTCACCAGGGTTTTATATTTATATGTCTTCCTCATTAGAGGAAATCCATTAACAGATAGAATGCTATCGTTCCAAAATTCAGAATAAAAAAACAAGAACGGTAGATGAATGAAACGTTTATTATTGACAAAAACAAAACTTTACATTTACTAGAACGTCGAACCAGTGTTCTTTTAAGTAGACAAACAGACACACACTTATGATACAAAAGTATGGTATCATAAGTGTGTGTCGGTCTATTTACTTAAAAGTATGGTATCATAAGTGTGTGTCGGTCTATTTACTTCAAAGTATGGTATCATAAGTGTGTGTCGGTCTATTTACTTCAAAGTATGGTATCATAAGTGTGTGTCGGTCTATTTACTTAAAAGTCCACTAAGTCGACGTACTAAATGTAACGCCGGTTTAGTTTTGTCAATAATAAACGTTCCATTAACCTACCATTCTTGTTTTTTACATTTAGTCAAGTTTTGACTAAATGTTTTAACATAGAGGGGGGAATTGAGACGAGGGTCGTGGTGTATGTGTGTGTGTCTGTGTAGAGCGATTCAGACTAAACTACTGGGCCGATCTTTATGAAATTTGACATGAGAGTTACTGGGTATGATATCCCCGGATACTTTTTTCATTTTTTCGATAAATACCTTTGATGACGTCATATCCGGCTTTTTGTAAAAGTTGAGGCGGCACTGTCACACCCTCATTTTTCAATCAAATTGATTGAAATTTGGCAAAGCAATCTTTGACGAAGGCCGGGGTTTGGTATTGCATTTCAGCTTGGTGGCTTAAAAACTAATGAGTGAGTTTGGTCATTAAAAATCGGAAACTTGTAATTAAAATTATTTTTTTATTAAACGATCCAAAAATAATTTCATCTTATTCTTCGTCATTTTCTGATTCCAAAAACAAATACATATTTTATATTTGGATTAAAAACACGCTCAGAAAGTTAAAACGAAGAGAGGTACAGTAAAGCGTGCTATGAAGCACAGCGCAACCGCTACTGCGCCAAACAGGCTCGTCACTTTCACTGCATTTTGCACTAGCGGCGGACTACGTTCAGTTTCATTCTGTGAGTTCCACAGCTTGACTAAATGTAGTAATTTCGCCTTACGCGACTTGTTTATTATGTCATCTTCATCAGTGGTTATGCCAACCTGTCAAGATAATTCAGGAGCATTTTCAAAAGATAACATGGAGGTAAGTGTGAATACAGACAATACGGTGTTTGTGTAACTAGTGTGTGTGTGCATGTGTCATTGAGGAAGGGGGTGTCGATGATTAATGTACAAATCCGAGGTGTGTGGGTGTGTGTGTGTGTGTGGGAGGGGAGTAATGTGCATGAATCTGGAAATATTCAATAAATGAAAAAAAAAGCTATTCCTTTCGAGACACATGTGTGTGTGAAGGGCCCTTTAGCAGAACGGAAAAGCAACCGGCAAAGGCGCGAAGGTGAGGCGGTGAAGCAACTCAGGTGCACGTCTGCAAGGCGAGAAGAGCATGATGGGGGCTGGGGTCAAGGATCAGGTGGTGTTCAACACACGCGGCAGCTGGCAGCTCCGCCTAGCGGATGATCACTTTCTGATGGGCACATAATTACTGCTAAAGGCCCGCAACTCTTTCTCTCCCTCCGTTTCAGGGGAACTAATTGACGCCTATGAAGACATTACTTACGAGTGCTTTACCGCACTAAAAGAGAAGTGCTGGTAAGAATGCAGAACTCCGGAATTTTGGATCGTGCTGAAAAGAAATATATGGCTCTGAAAAAAAGAATCACTTGAGAATTTACCTGCTGGAATTGATTACGGGTGCTGCAATAGCCGGCGATGAAGTTTAAAGTGTGTCGGATTGCGCAGGTACTTGCATATACAGTTCTGCTGTACACAATTCTGTCGAGTTATACGTACTTGGATAATTACGTATTCAAAGTTTGTCATGGCAACACGGAAACAAATATAAATATGTAAATAACAAGTTGCGTCAAGCCGTCGGCCTGACACTGAAAGTGAAAACCTGGGATCAGTCATCGTCGAGACTATTAACACCTGGCTAGCCGAAATCCATTAACCGAGACATTTGAGCTGGTCTCGCGGCTAAGCATGCTGACCAACATAAGACCCAATTTGCATAAGCCAAAGTTCTTATATATTTTGAGCACAATTTTAAAGTAAACATAACATATCTATATATGTTTGGAATCAGGAATTGATAAGGAATTTAATGCTATCATTTGTATATCTGTTTGTAAAAGTTCGTTTTTAATGAAAACTTTAATTGACAAACTAATTAATTATTTGTTAAACCTCCGAGCTGAACTGAGACAAAACATGTTGAACCAAAATCAAAAAACAAGAAAGGTAGGTTGTTGGAACGTTTGTTATTGACAAAACAATATATTCACAATATAAATAGTGAATGTATTGTTTTGTCAATAACAAACGTTCCAACAACCTACCTTTCTTGGTTTTTTTATTCTGAATTTTGGAACGTTGGCAGTCTCTTTGGTTTTTACATTTAGTCAAGTTTTGACTAAATGTTTTAACATAGAGGGGGGAATCGAGACGAGGGTTGTGGTGTATGTGTGTGTGTGTGTGTGTGTGTGTGTGTGTGTGTGTCTGTGTGTCTGTGTGTGTGTGTAGAGCGATTCAGACCAAACTACTGGGCCGATCTTTATGAAATTTGGCATGAGAGTTCCTGGGAATGATATCCCCGGACGTTGTTTTCTTTTTTTCGATAAATACCTTTGATGACGTCATATCCGGCTTTTTGTAAAAATTGAGGCGGCACTGTCACACCCTCATTTTTTAATCAAATTGATTGAAATTTTGGCCCAGCAATCTTCAACGAAGGCCGGGTTCGGTATTGCATTTCAGCTTGGTGGCTTAAAAATTAATTAATGACTTTGGTCATTAAAAATCTGAAAATTGTAAAAAAAAAAAATTTAAAAAAAATTTAAAAGATCCAAAACTACGTTTATCTTATTCTTCATCATTCTCTGATTCCAAAAACATATAAATATGTTATATTCGGATTAAAAACAAGCTCTGAACATTAAAAATATAAAAATTATTATTAAAATAAAATTTCCGAAATCGATTTAAAAACAATTTCATCTAATTTCTTGTGGGTTTCTGATTCCAAAAACATATAGATGTGATACGTTTGGATTAAAAAGACGCTCAGAAAGTTAAAAAGAATAGAGATAAAGAAAAGCGTGCTATCCTTCTCAACGCAACTACTACCCCGCTCCTCTTGTCAATTTCACTGCCTGTGCATCGAGCGGTGGACTGACGATGCTGCGAGTATACGCTCTTGCTGTAAAAATGCATTGAGTTCAGTTTCATTCTGTTAGTTCGACAGCTTGACTAAATGTTGTAATTTCGCCTTACGCGACTTGTTTATTCTGAATTTTGGAACGTTGGCAGTCTCTTTGTTTTTTTTAATTTTGTTTTTATGTTGAACCAAAGTTTCAATCAATTTGCTTAAAACATGAGATCACCACAGTGCGGTCTTAACTTCTGCAAATGACCGGATATGACGTAATCAAATACCTTTATCGAAAAACATTGAATAACTTCCGCTCTGCACCCGTGTGGAACGGTCCCCTTGGAGACGAACTGGCATCACCAAACAAAACATGTTACACCTGTAGTCTACGACAAGAAAAGTGACGTCATCTGAGGCTCGGTCCCGTATTGAGGAATCAGCTGTTTCCCCGCCATCTCCATATATTATTTCACAGCAAAACCTTCAGTCGCACTTGCGCATTTTATTTTTCAATGCGATAATTGTGAAGGCCAGTCAAGTGCATCATCAGATATTTCAAATCAAATAAGCCAGATTAGTTGTTCATAATGACATCAGCCTTCGCACGGGTGAAGTCCATGGATTGCCTGTGAAACAGGATCGGGACACACGAGGGCAAAGGATGACAAAGAACGCGCACGTGCACCTTGCCCGACACAACAGAATCAGGTCAGCACGTGCAGGTTAGCTTGAGCTATCCGCGTGCACATTGGATGCAATGTTTACTTTTCAGCCTGAAAGACTCATATTAATTTTGACATCTTGTTTGGGCGGGGGTAGCGGGTGGGGGTGGGTGGGCGAAGGAGTGTGTTGGTCGTGGGTAGAGGGGTGAGGGGGGTCAGTGTGTGGCCCGGGGTGGGGATTAGTGTGTGTGTGTGTGTTAGTGTGTGTGTGTGTGTGTGTGTGTGTGTGTGTGTCTGTCTGTCTGTCTGAGAGAGAGAGAGAAAGAGACAGACAGACAGAGACAGACAGACAGAGACAGACAGACAGACAGACAGACAGACAGACATATAGATAGACAGAGACAGAGAGACAGAATAAGACGTAGACCATGAGCTTTGACAGAGAGGCGGACAGACAGTCGGACAGAGACCCAAACTGAGAGACAACAAAAACATGGTGATGCGTGGGAGGCACAGTACACGGTGGCACGTGCAACCCGTACCAACTGAGCGATCGGGGACCCAGCCAGAGTGGGGCTCAATGGTCGACCGCAGAGCAGATGGAACACCATAGTAGGTAAAGGGTGGTCTGGGATCGCTCAGGTAAATAAATCGGTGGCATAGTGGAGGAGCAGAGGCAGCATCAGTCTCTACAGGTGTATATAGTGGTCAGCTCCGGACATCAGAAACAGATCGGTGGTGGTCTGTGAGCAGTCTTGTGTGCATGGCAGAGGGTCAAAAGCAACACAGATCATTCTGTTTATTCGATCCAGTAGATTGCAGCACTAGCTCTTAGAATTAGAAACAGAAATTCAGGCCTGAAATGGTGGTCAGTGCAGCCTCGAACGGATCAGGAAAAGAGTGGGGCTCAATGGTCGACCGCAGAGCAGATGGAACACCATATTATAGTATTGTGGTCATATCTATAAAAAAAAATTAAAAAATCAGAAACAGATTTTTTTTTTTTTTTTGCTTAACGCCCAGCCGACCACGAAGGGCCATATCAGGGCGGTGCTACTTTGACATTTAACGTGCGCCACACACAAGACAGAAGTCGCAGCACAGGCTTCATGTCTCACCCAGTCACATTATTCTGACACCGGACCAACCAGTCCTAGCACTAACCCCATAACGCCAGGCCACTAGATTGCCAATTTTAGAGTCTTGACTCGGCCGGGCTCCGAACCCACGACCTCCCGATCACGGGGCGGACGCCTTACCACTAGGCCAACCGTGCCGGTCTCAGAAACAGATAGATCCAAGGTCGATTAGAGCGGAGGTAGCGGGTGCAGTGTTGTGTACTCTGTGTGGTGGTC
The DNA here is from genome assembly GCF_037325665.1 of Littorina saxatilis. NCBI lineage: Eukaryota > Metazoa > Mollusca > Gastropoda > Littorinimorpha > Littorinidae > Littorina > Littorina saxatilis. The sequence continues at coordinate 36,287,295 of NC_090247.1, forward strand.
AGCCTTGAAAAGGAGAAACAGATAGGGTGGTGGTCAGTTCATAAGCATGCTTGTTTGCAGGGCAGAGGGTCGGAATCAGCAGCATCCTGTTTATAAAGCGATCACCTCCGAAGATCAGAAATAGACAGAGATCGGCAGTCGTCTGGACAGCAGAAAGACAAGTCCCAGAGTTACCTTTCTGCTACCTATACCTGCCTGCACTGATTATCCGCGAGCGTAAGTACAGGCGAGCGCGGTTTGCCGCTAAGGAGAATGTACTGACCGCACTTACAGCGGAAACAGACAATATCTGCTCAAATTTGCACTGCAGGACATACTGAGAAGTATTGAGAATGTTGATTTTGAAAATCTGTATGAGTACAGTCATTTTGTACAGCCTCTAAGTCAAGAAGAAAGAAAGAAAGAAAAAAAGAAATTAAAAGAACAGAGAAAGAGAAATACATTCACAAACAAGCAAACAAAGAAGCTATCAAACAAGCAAACATGTCAATTACGTCTCTTTTGCCCAAAACCACCCCACGTTAAGCTTAACAAGTCGCGTAAGGCGAAAATACAATATTTAGTCAAGTAGCTGTCGAACTCACAGAATGAAACTGAACGCAATGCCATTTTTCAGCAAGACCGTATACTCGTAGCATCGTCAGTCCACCGCTCATGGCAAAGGCAGTGAAATTGACAAGAAGAGCGGGGTAGTAGTTGCGCTAAGAAGGATAGCACGCTTTTCTGTACCTCTCTTTGTTTTAACTTTCTGAGCGTGTTTTTAATCCAAACATATCATATCTATATGTTTTTGGAATCAGGAACCGACAAAGAATAAGATGAAAGTGTTTTTAAATTGATTTCGACAATCTAATTTTGATAATAATTTTTATATATTTAATTTTCAGAGCTTGTTTTTAATCCAAATATAACATATTTATATGTTTTTGGAATCAGAAAATGATGGAAAATAAGATGAACGTAAATTTGGATCGGTTTATACATTTTTATTTTTTTTTACAATTTTCAGATTTTTAATGACCAAAGTCATTAATTAATTTTTAAGCCACCAAACTGAAATGCAATACCGAAGTCCGGGCTTCGTCGAAGATTACTTGACCAAAATTTCAACCAATTTGGTTGAAAAATGAGGGCGTGACAGTGCCGCCTCAACTTTCACGAAAAGCCGGATATGACGTCATCAAAGACATTAATCCAAAAAATGAAAAAAACGTTCGGGGATTTCATACCCAGGAACTCTCATGTCAAATTTCATAAAGATCGGTCCAGTAGTTTAGTCTGAATCGCTCTACACACACACACACACGCACACACGCACGCACACACGCACGCACACACGCACATACACCACGACCCTCGTTTCGATTCCCCCTCGATGTTAAAATATTTAGTCAAAACTTGACTAAATATAAAAATGTACATACAGACTTAGATAGAACAATAGAGGATAGAGCTGAATTGAATTGACTTTATATCCCTCTGAAAACATGTTGCGAAACAAACGTGCAGAAGTCAACTTTTCAATGCGTTGACTAAATCCTTGAGATTTAGTTTTTACAGTTCTCGCAATTGTATTGCTCATATTTACGCTTGTTAATCAAAACCGATCACGCCGATCGCACCTGGCTTTATAGATGTCAGATATGCTGCCCATCCGATGAATTATGCATATATAGCCTGATTCTGATCTGATCTTGTTTTCACCCCCCCCCCCCCCCCCCCACCCCCAAGCACATGACTCTACTATTAAGCATATCACCGTTCATTATGTATGCAAACCGCGAAACATGTAACTGATTGGCTAGCTTAGCGGGTCTAGACGATTTAAATGTAAACAACCCAGGGGCGGACGCGGGGGGTTGGGTCACAGGGGGCACGTGCCCCCCCCCCCCCCCCCCCCCGAAAAAAAAATTTGGAAAGCTGATTCTATGACCATTTCTAAGTTTAAATGGCACCAGATTTTGCTTCTTTGGGCCAAATTTTTTTCCGGGGGGCATGCCCCCGGACCCCCCTAGCCATCACATTCACTTTTGATTCAAAGTGAAATTACAAAGCAACTGATCCGCCCCTGCAACCTGAATATCAAATGTACATCCGCAGTCCTGCCCCTTACCCCCTCCCCCAACCTATTCCCACCCCACCCCACCCCATCCCTCCCCCGGCCCCATCCCCATTACCCCTTGAACCCTTTAAGCCTGTGTCCAGATCACAGTGGTACCTGTAATGCAAAATCCATGAAATTAGAAAACCCCTTCCAATAAACAACTATTTGTTTTGGCCAGACGTCTCTCACTCTGAACTTAATCAAAAAGTCTACCATCACGAAATAATAAGGACAACTGCAGTATACACGGGAACACTTTTCGGTTAGTGAACTGTCCTCTCAGAACAGGTATTTTTGTATATAAGTATAGTTTTGAAGTGTCCTCAGAGGAGAAGGGGCGGGGGGGGGGGAGGGGGAGGCGGGGGGGGGAGGGGGAGGCGGGGGGGGGGGGGGAGGCGGGGGGGGGGGGAGGGGGAGGGGGAGGGGGGCGGGGGGGGGGGAGGGGGAGGGGGGGGGGGGGGGGGGGGGGGGCGAGGGCAATGTCGTTGCAGTTGTCTAGACGCCATGCGAAATCCGGTACGGCCATGACAACCAACCACAATAAGTACCAAAGAGGGCAGTCTTCGAAATCGTTTGAATCTAGAAAATGGCTAGGAAACGAAGGCACTTGTGAACCTTTGAACAAAAGAGATGACGTGTCGAAGACCGTTTTCCATTTTAAAGTATTCATTTTAATGGACAATAAAGTGTTTTTATTTGTGTTGTTGTTATTGTTGTTCTCCTAGAATACACCCTGCAATTTGCATCTAGTACTAGTATTAGTTCCTTAAACCGAACTAATAATATTTCAATAAAAAGAAAACACACCAGTAACCAGGTTAGGTAGATTTATATAATATTTCATGTAAAAGCCAACCAAAATGAGCAAAGTACCTTCACAATGATTGAAATGTTTTCGAATTTTGATAAATGATTAAAAGAAATTAGCGATATCATAAACCTTTAGACATATTTATATGACATCTGATATATTTGATGTTAGAGCTTCTTCGTTATCATGTCACACAATATGCGCTACTTGTAACTGAATTTATTTAATAAACAAAGAGTACAAGTAAGGCAAATCACAAGCTGCACTGCATGATGACTACTCTACAACCAAAACATAGACAACTTTGTTATCTCGAGTATGAAATTCGCGACACGGGAAACAATCAAGAATAGACAAATACTGCAGCTATGACCTGCACCCTCCATAAAACAAAACAAAATTAAAAGAAATTTTAAAAAAATCACTTCGTAAAGGTCTAAAAATAGTTTTTGCCGGAAATCACCTACAACACCGATACACCCGCTGATCCATTGTCAGTGGCAGCAGTGAAAAAAATCGCCCCAGTGTTTCTCATGTTTTGTAACACGTAAACCCCACGTAGTCCGGAACTGGCATGACGGCAGCACGCCTGATCGGTTCCGGCAGTTGACAGATTCAGCCAAGCGTAAATGGCAGCAGAAAGTGATTGCGACAACACAGATAATCCTGGGTGACGAGGCGTGAAGACAATGAGCAATCATGCGTAGCACTGTTGTGAATCTGTGACGCCAGGGTCTGGATGATTCCATGGACTAAAAAAAAAAGGTATACCGTATAGCAGTACCTACTGACCCAGTGCTGAGATTGTCAGGTAACACGGGTGGTTTTTGGAACCGTGATTTTAGCTTAGTTTCATTTTGCAAGGACTGAATTTTAAGAAATTGTGCAAGAAAGAAGAAATGGTAACACAGAGGTTGCAATCATGGTTAAAATGTAAACAAAACATCTCTTGAACTGTATTGAACTGAACTGAACTTCATTTGCAAGGATAAAGATTTAATTCTAGGCCTTTTCTTACAATCTGTCCTTGGACTGTGAGAGGGGGGGTGGGCGAGGGGGGTGGTGGTGGGGGGTTAATGGAAGATGCATACTGCAAATGTAATCTTTACAAATATGGGCTGGAAACGACATTATAGATGTACTAACTAAATTAATTTTAGTGAAGGTTTGTATTGCTTGTTTCTCAATTAAACACGAGGTAGATAGAGAGAAAGCTAATGCGAAGGAACGAACGATTTCATGACAGACGGACGGACGGCTGATTTTTGTCACCACGGATCACATTGACAGACACAATGAGAATGTCCAGGCCCTTCAAATTCACTGCGATAAACAGCTGGAAATCTAACAATTAAGCGTTTTACAGATCGTCTATAAACAGCAGATTCGAAGGAACAAGATGTCACCGAGCAAGTGTGGTTTACAGATAGCAAATTGGACGTAAGCGTAAGTTTAATTTACAAATTCATAAAATAAGTAAACGAAAAAAAGTGCAACGCCTTGATAGCGAACTATTCAAGGGAATCCCTCTGCAACTCCAGTTCCACCGGGAAAAACACACACACGCCTGAGTAGCAAATTCAAAATAGGAAAGTGTCAAAAGCTACAGCCAGTCCATTCATATTTTCAACAAGATCCGCAAATCAGTCAGCTGTAAACAAAGCAAGTTTTGCAGGAGAATCCTTACAAAAGTGTCAACCATTACAGAATGTCACTTTCTTTGGAGAAAAAAAAGCACTAGACAGCATTTGACCAAATTCCGTCAGTCCGTCACTACCTGTAACCTCCCAAGGTCCAGTCAGACATGTACTGGTGGTCCACTGCCTCTTGACCCTAACGCAAACAGGGTGGATTTTCCCTTGGGTACCTCCGGGTACTTGGCCACCCGTTTGCCAGACAGACCTGGATCGACCGTCCGTGATTTTTGGCTTTGGCCGTATGGGCGGACTGTCAAGTCAAGTCAAGTCAAGTCAAGTCAATATTTTTTTTTTTTTAACTAGGGTTACATGAATAAAATAAATAAAAATTGCAATAAACACGACAAAAAAGATATATGTAATAATGAGACACAACACTTCTAATTAACCGAAAATAAATCAAGCTTAATTCATAACAAAATAATTGTAATCATACATTATTTTTTTTTTACATGAATGTATATGTTTCTGTGTTTGTTTTTATTTTAATAAAAAAAACGTGATCAAATAATCAGAACTCTTTCAAAATACTCTTAATAAAATATATTAAATGCAATAACTTTCGTTTCTTTGTTAATTCAAATAAATGTTTAAATTTGACTGCATTTGAATTTCTACGAAAATACAATGGTAACAACCTTTTCCTCACATTTTCAAAAAAATGACACTGAAATTCATCTCCGAGTTCTCCAGACTGGCAGTTAACACATATTCTTTCGTAATGTGGTATATTTAACATTCGGCCTTTCTGTATTGGCAATTCATGATTTAATGTTCTAAAACGTAAAAAAGAGAGTGCTAGGTTATTGGGTAAAATGTTCAAATAACTTTCAAATATAAATGTATCTTTAAACAATCTGTAATTCAAACAAGTTTCTTTTTCATTTAATTCTGAAAACCACAATTGTATATATTGATCTTTTAGGCATTGCAACGTTTTCAATTTAAACCATTTTTCAGAATATCGTAAATTAAACTGGTCATGCCAAAAACCACTAAGACCAAGAGCATTTAAAGTTGTTTCAACATGTTTTAAATAGGGTGCTTCATATATGTTATTTACATAGAGGCGATGCAAAAAACGGTACAATACATTTGAAAACTTATTACTATTATTATAATCCACCAATTTAAACCAAAAACTAAATATTCTATTTTTTACGAGGACATCTAGTGGAAATTTGCCTAATTCGCCTAATACCATACACGTTGGGGTCGACTTTCTCAATTTCAAAATAATCTTATAAAAACGTAGCTGCAATTTTGTTGCTAAATTTACCAAATTTGGTCCCCATACTTCACAGCCATATAACATAATCGGTGCAACTATTCTATCAAACAATTCAATTTGAATATCTATGGACAACGACAATTTTCTACACTTCTTTAACAAGCTAAACATTGCTCGAGAGGCCTTATCATATAACAACTTTTGTGATTTATTAAACTTATTATTATAATTAAAAAATAGACCCAAATATTGAAAACCAAACACGACCTCAACTAATTCATCTTTGTATTTAAATAATGGCAATTTTCGTATTTTACCTCTTGAAAAAACAACTATTTTCGGTTTTTTTGCGTTCACCCGCAAACTCCACAGATCGCAGTATTCGGACAACACATTAAGCGAGTCTTGTAATGCTTCTGGGGATTCTGCTAAAATGGTTGTATCATCTGCATATAATAAAATAAACATTTTAAACATCAGCTCAGCATCATCCGGCTGTAAGTCCAACATAGCAACCTCTCTTTCAATAGTAGGGAGGTGTTCAGTTTTATCAAACATATAAGCTTGTAAATCATTTAAATACACAGCAAACAATGCAGGTGACAAGTTTTCCACTTGATGTACACCAGTAAAACATTGGAAGAAATCGGACTTTTGGTTACCTACCAAAACACATGACTTGGCCTTACTATACAAATTTTGAATAATATTTAGCATTCGCCCATTTATACCAGCGTCAAACACCTTCTACCATAGAAAAGCTCTTTTCACATAATCAAATGCTTTTTCATAATCAATAAAAAGACAATATAATCTTTTTCTCTTTGATAGAAAGTAATCAATAATACTATGTAAAGTAAAAATGTGGTCGAGGGTTGAATGACCTGCTCGAAAACCGGCTTGTTCTTCACCAATGACTGAATACTCATCAAAATAATTAGTTAGCCTATTATTCAGAACACTGGTAAATAACTTTCCAAAGCAGCTCATCAGGGTTATACCTCTGTAATTAGCTGGGTCTTCAGCATCTCCCTTTTGCTTATACATGGGGCGTAAAAGTCCAACAGACCATTCGTCGGGCATGTGTCCAGAACAAATAATTACATTAAACAGCTTTGTATATACTTTAATCAACTTCCCAGCAGAAGCTTTCAAAAACTCATTTATAATTTGATCATTTCCACAGGCTTTATTATTCTTTAGCTTTTTAACTGCTTTTAAAACTTCATCTTCTGTTATCATACAATTTAAATCAGCGTTATCATTATGTACCATTTCATTTAAATTAGATTCATTTTTATCAACCTCATCTTCACCTGCTGAAAACATACCTTTAAAGTGTTTAAAAAAAAACGTCAGAAGAGACTTTTGGTAATTCTTCATTTTTTTCTCTTAGTGTTCCATTAATAATCTTCCAATACGATTTTGGATCATGGATCATTGTTTCCGGTTGTTAAGCAGAACACAAAAATGTAATCCGAACAGTGGGATGAATGGGTGTTGTCCGGTCTAAATCTGTGTTTGTTTTGTCTTTCTGCTTTGTTCGTGTGTGTATAACCGAGAGACATGCTGTCTACCCCTCCTCCCCTATTTTTGTTTGTCTGTCTGTCTTTTCTCTCTCTCTCTCTCTCTCTCTCTCTCTCTCTCTCTCTCTCTCTCTCTCTCTCTCTCTCACACGCACACACACACACACACACACACACACACACACACACACACACACACACACACACACACACACACACACACACTCACACACATGCCCGCGCGCACGCCAGAAAACCAAAACAACAACAACGACATCAACTACAACAACAACAACAACGACATCAACTACAACAACAACAACAACAACAACAACAACAACATCATAAAACACACACACCTCATGTCAATCAAACAATCAAGCAGCAGACAAATGAAATACAATCTGCTCTTGTAAACTCCATGCTAATCCTGGACAAACAGGTCAAGCTCACTGACCAGAGGACGTGTTGACTGGTATGCTGAATGATTTCTCCATAGAAATGTCACTTGTCATTTGTCTCATTTCCGGATTCTTTTAACCAACTGAAATTGACACCGGAAAAAGTTTTGTTTGAAAAGAGGTGGAAAGCGGAGTCTCTAAAGACAACCACTCGAAATTATGGTCTCGTCTTTGAGGAATGTTGTGAGATAGTAAACTGGTACACGAATATACACGCACAGGCTGACAGAAAGACATACACACCGAACAGATCCGTATATATATATATACACACAGACGCAGACATAGCCACATACAGTTCGACAGACGGACGGACACACACGCACACACACTTACACACACACACACACACACACACACACACACACACACACGCGCGCGCACACACACACACACACACACACGCTCACACACACACACACACACACACACACACACACACACACACATACACACACTCAAACATGCAAACACCGACAATTGACATAATTGACGTCACAATTCTAGTCTAAAATGTACAAAAGTTCTACTCTGTCAACTCATTCCAGCCGAAGGGTACCAGACTCTGATTTCAAACCAAGCTAGCTTTATTCTCTCTCACACCAAAAGCGGACGTGATTAAAAGTCTTGGCAGCTCGTTTGGCACCATGAAACGGCGGTGTCACCAGTGTCGTAGACCTCTGGCCTTGAAGACAAAGGCATCACAGCCCGCACAGGCACCAGCTCCAAGACCCGAGCGTCGTTTGATGGAACGGATTGAGGTCAGCCAGGGCAGACAATTGAACCTAGGGGAGATAAGGCATGGTCGTGTTGTGCTGCTCAAGGGGAAGCAATTCAATCAAGGGGGAGAGAAGAATGGCGGATGCGTTACGGAGATGCTTTCGATTTTGGGTGATGTAGGGCTCGGGAGAAAGATTTTCTTTTTCTTTTCTTTTTGTGGGTGTGTTCAATGAGGACTCCCCCCCCCCCCCCCTCGCTCTCCCCCCCCCCCCCTCTCCCCCCTCCCCCCTTCTCCGTCTTTCTCTCCCTCTCTCTTCTTCTCTCTCTTTCTATGTCTCTGTCTCTCTCTGTCTCCCTCTGGTTCTCTGTCTGTCTGTCTGTCTGTCTGTCTGTCTGTCTGTCTGACTGTCTCTCTCTCTCTCTCTCTCTCTCTCTCTCTCTCTCTCTCTCTCTCTCTCTCCATGTTGTGAATTGCAAAGCCAAACAAACCATGAAGTAGATATTGATACAAGTGTTCCCATGCACGATATGTTGCATTTATTTCTTTGAGATCACTGCTGCCACATTTTGAGATGTACATAGCTTGTTTGTTTAAGTAGGTCGCTTGGTTGGTTGGCTTGAGTTTATGTGTGTTTCTTTGTTTGTTTGTTGTTGTTTTTAATTGTTAAAGCGTATGGGTACTAAATTCTTTTCAAGACATTTTGTGTGAATCTTTGAAAGCTGTTATATTGCAAGGAATATTATTTGGCGTCAGCATTTAGAGAAACGCCAACAAATTTATTTTTAATTTTCGAAAACATTGCCGCGATTTTGGAAGAATTGCTTAACTTTTTCACGGTTTGTGTGTTTGTTTGTTTGTTTGCTTAACGCCCAGCCGACCACGAAGGGCCATATCAGGGCGGTGCTGCTTTGACATATAACGTGCGCCACACACAAGACAGAAGTCGCAGCACAGGCTACATGTCTCACCCAGTCACATTATTCTGACACCTTTTTCACGGTGGAAGGAAAGATGGCACCAAGGACTATCTAAAACTTCGGAACCTTGCCGAAGCTTTAATGGCTATTTTGGCAAATGTGCCGAATAAAAAAATAGTTTTAACAACATCCCAGATTGCGATATATCTTCAGCTGCAACCCGTTTTGTCAAATCTCACCAACAACAGGCCAGGCCAGAAAGTGTTTTGCGGGAGCTTCTTTCTATAACTTCTGCCACCATTTTTCTTTCTTCTCTCTCTGAGCTTTGTGTTCTTTGCTCTTCAACTGAGCCGTCAGTCGCCTCATTCTTCTTCTTCACCCAAACTTTCTTTTGAAGTCTGCACCGTGTCTCTCCCGCACTGAATTTCTGTCTCTGCCTTTCTCATCCACATTATCCAGTGTATTTTCTCTTTTCTTCTCTGTACAGTGGAACCCCCTTTTAAAACCCCCTGCTTTCTTAGATTTACTGTTCGCAGCTTTTGTAAATTTGCCCCTATTTTTAGACCCCCCCCCCCCCCCCCCTCCGTGTTTATAAAGGTACATTCATTCATGTTAAAACAGCTCGGTTCACCATCTCATACAAGACCATCCCTCCGCTTTGACCACCCCCTCCCCCCTCCCCCCCCCCCCAAAAAAAAAACCTACCGCCTGGGTACTTTCTCTTCAGAGTGAGATTTTTTGGATGAGTCAAATGCCACTAAAGTCCGTTAAGCAATGACTTCATCCAAAATAACAAAATCCAGCTGTGCGCAGGAAGCAGTCAGGATATGTAGCTTTTTAGTACGTGTCCAGATGGAAGAATGTTCATATCTCATGGTAAGCCGAAACGTTTGCACGGGAATGACTGTGTCTATAAGATTCCCTCCCTTTTACGATTCCCTCCTTTTTAAGACCTAGCTGATTCGGTCCTGGATAGCCATATCGGTTGGAATTAAGGACGTTAAAAAACACAATAACCAATCTTGAGACCTGATTGATTTTCTGCAATAGGGGTTCCACTGTTGAACGCCCTCTACCACCGAGTTCCGTGCCTTGTAGCGGCGTGGTGGACGTGCAAGGTAAAGGCAGGTAAAGGTAGGCGACAGGCATTGTGCAGGTGTGTGCTCTGCTGTCAGAGGAACGCCTGACATACCGGGCCCGGGTCGGGAAAATACTGCTAGGGACCGGATCGGGCAGGGCATTCAGAGCGTGTGGGGCCTTGCGAACTTGTTCCCTTTCTGCAGTCAGTCTCGGCCAAAGGGATGGCCCAGAAACTCCGAGTCTGACTGGGCCTTGGGACGACTTTTTATAATGTCTGTCATTCATCGGTCTGTATAGCTGTACGGCTTGCCTTATTTTACCTGTGTGTAAATCTCTTGTATTTTTGTTTCTGTTTAGACCTGTGCGATGAGCTGGCCCAATCAGTGAAGAAATGTATAGTTAACTCGACTTGAATCCAAAAATGATGTCAGTTTTTCCCAGCCTCAGAAACTAAGGCAAATTCTCAACACTTTAATGTCCATTTCGGCAAATGTATCGAAGAAAATAAATCCTACAGCATCATCACTTGTCAGAGCATACAGCGCCTTGTATGTGAGCCCAGTATTGAGTATTGAGACCATACCCATAGATCCCGGACACGCCCAAAGAACACTGACACAGAACCGGGAATCATTCAAGCCTATTTACCGTACTAGGGCTAAGGAAAAGGAAGACAATCTTGAAACGCTCAAGTACAGATTGTATCTTGTTTCTCCCCTGTATCATTTCACTGTCATTTTTTTTCTTTTAAGATCGTTTTAGTACGATGTAATTCAATAAAATACAAAATATTACAATGCAATGCAATAACAAAAATTAAAAAAACCACAACACAACACAACACAACACAACACAACACAACACAACACAACACAATACATTACAATAAAACTGTGTTTGTTTTGTGGGTACTCATAGAATTTGTTCTTTTTGATTGTTAACTTCCCCTTTCTTAGTCGTCTCATTCTGAATTTCTTTCATCAGCTAGCTACTTGGCCTTCTGCCCTCAAGAAGATATCTCACTCAGAGTGCGAACAATACTGGTTTCAAGTTAATGCCAATCTATATTTCAATGTTTACGGCGGTTTTCCCACGACCACATCGGCAACATAACATAAATGTTCAATGAGCGTGATTCCGTCACAAAAAGAACATTGATTTGTATTTTACTCCGAATAACAATCATTCTACAGTAGCTGATCCATTGACCATTCTTGTAATCTCGTCAGTTCAAGCGAAGATCTGTATGCATGTCACAGTGTGTATGCAACAAAACTCAGATAATAAGCAAGGAAAACAAGCTAGTCGGCATGAAGGTTTCAATCTTCTGAGAAAATCAGAAGAGGTCAAAAATAAATTTGAAATCAGGAATTATGCAAAACAGAAGGCAATGTACCACGTACATGGAGGTTACAATGTAAATGTTAAAAATACTCTTGAAAAATAAATGTCAATTACAAAAAGTGCACAAACAGAAGTCATCAGAAGACCGACACCGAGATAAAAGTTGGCTCAAACTGCCAGGTAGCTTGTTGAAGGAAGCACGCTTCACTCCAGAAACAAAAGGTCGTAAATGAAGAACTCCAGTGAACTTGGCAGAGACACAAGCATCCAGGCCAGGCAACGCTGGGAAGGTGAACAGCGAGATGGTGGCGTTACAGTGAACTTGGCAGAGACACAAGCATCCAGGCCAGGCAAAGCTGGGAAGGTGAACAGCGAGATGGTGGCGTTACAGTGCAGCCCTTGTTTTAAAGACCCGGTACCTCCCCGCACCCAACATCGGCCCCACGCTTATCCCCATCCCAATCCCTATCCCCACCCCCACCCCCACCCCCACCCCCACCCGAATCCCGAATACTTACTCCCTTTCAAGACCTTTTTTTTAAAGATAAATTCTGTAAATTCTACTTCATTTAATAAAGATATCCTCTTTTCTTTCAGACTGCAGATGAAAGGTCTCATTTTCTTTAAAGGTGGTCGTCTACATTTTTGCTTTTTTTCAATAATCTTATGGTTAGATTTCGCTAAAAAGTTATGTCAGATGGGGAAAAAAGTGATAGAAAAAAAATATATGTAAAAAAGACTTTATTTTTGGGTAGCGTGACTCACGCTTCCAATATTTTGTTTTCTGTTTGCTGAGAACATGTGCTTTGCCTAAAAATACTGATCAATCAAATTCATGTCACTATGCCCAAACAAGTGCAGCAACAGTTTGACACTGGACCGCTGTCCCCGCTTTTTTTTTAAACGCACGAAATGCACGGGATTTGAGAGGAGTTTTGCGCTTCTCATTTTCCAAATAAGGATATCCTACTATGAGTACTACGCTGGAATACTACAATGAATTTTCAAACGGCTACACTGGCTTCGTCTTTCCTGGTCGAAAGGGGGTGTATTGTTGATATTTGTAGATAATAGACTCTGCATTTTAATGGTCAAATGGCGATTTCGGAATACAAATTTAGACAAGGACCTTTAAAGCGAGAGACTTATATACCAAGGAGTCGTCGACAGATTGGAAGATTGAAAGGTAAGGGTCGCGGACAGTTTATTCATATTTTCTGTGATTTAATTAAGACCTCATTTTTCTGGGTTTTGAGGTCTCTGAACGAATAGAGGACCACTTTGTAGTACCAGCTGGGCAGCATCACCGGATTGCAGGGTTGTGGACAGAATGTAGAAGACAGGGAAAGAGAGGGTTGGTGTGTCGTGGACAGAAAGTAGAAGACAGGGAAAGAGAGGGTTGGTGTGTCGTGGACAGAATGTAGAAGACAGGGAAAGAGAGGGTTGGTGTGTCGTGGACAGAATGTAGAAGACAGGGAAAGAGAGGGTTGGTGTGTCGTGGACAGAAAGTAGAAGACAGGGAAAGAGAGGGTTGGTGTGTCGTGGACAGAAAGTAGAAGACAGGGAAAGAGAGGGTTGGTGTGTCGTGGACAGAAAGTAGAAGACAGGGAAGGAGAGGGTTGGTGTGTCGTGGACAGAAAGTAGAAGACAGAGAAAGAGAGGGTTGGTGTGTCGTGGACAGAAAGTAGAAGACAGGGAAAGAGAGGGTTGGTGTGTCGTGGACAGAAAGTAGAAGACAGGGAAAGAGATGGTTGGTGTGTCGTGGACAGAAAGTAGAAGACAGGGAAAGAGAGGGTTGGTGTGTCGTGGACAGAAAGTAGAAGACAGGGAAAGAGAGGGTTGGTGTGTCGTGGACAGAAAGTAAAAGACAGGGAAAGAGAGGGTTGGTGTGTCGTGGACAGAAAGTAGAAGACAGGGAAAGAGAGGGAATTGGTGTGTCGTGGACAGAAAGTAGAAGACAGGGAAAGAGAAGGTTGGTGTGTCGTGGACAGAAAGTAGAAGACAGGGAAAGAGAGGGTTGGTGTGTCGTGGACAGAAAGTAGAAGACAGGGAAAGAGAGGGTTGGTGTGTCGTGGACAGAAAGTAGAAGACAGGGAAAGAGAGGGTTGGTGTGTTGTGGACAGAAAGTAGAAGACAGGGAAAGAGAGGGTTGGTGTGTCGTGGACAGAAAGTAGAAGACAGAGAAGGAGAGGGTTGGTGTGTCGTGGACAGAATGTAGAAGACAGGGAAAGAGAGGGTTGGTGTGTCGTGGACAGAAAGCAGAAGACAGGAAAAGAGAGGGTTGGTGTGTCGTGGACAGAAAGCAGAAGACAGGGAAAGAGAGGGTTGGTGTGTCGTGGACAGAAAGCAGAAGACAGGGAAAGAAAGTAGAAGGCAGGGAAAGAGAGGGTTGGTGTGTATGGGAGTACGGTGTAAGAATGGAGGGAGGGGCGGAGGACGAGTTCGATAGAGTGAAGTGGCGGGGGTGTATTGTTGATATTTGTAGATAATAGACTCTGCATTTTAATGGTCAAATGGCGATTTCGGAATACAAATTTAGACAAGGACCTTTAAAGCGAGAGACTTATATACCAAGGAGTCGTCGACAGATTGGAAGATTGAAAGGTAAGGGTCGCGGACAGTTTATTCATATTTTCTGTGATTTAATTAAGACCTCATTTTTCTGGGTTTTGAGGTCTCTGAAATAGAGGACCACTGTGTAGTTCCAGCTGGGCAGCATCACCGGATTGCAAGGTCGTGGACAGAAAGTAGAAGACAGGGAAAGATAGGGTTGGTGTGTCGTGGACAGAAAGTAGAAAACAGGGAAAGATAGGGTTGGTGTGTCGTGGACAGAAAGTAAAAGCCAGGGAAAGAGAGGGTTGGTGTGTCGTGGACAGAAAGTAGAAGACAGGGAAAGAGAGGGTTGGTGTGTCGTGGACAGAAAGTAGAAGACAGGGAAATAGAGGGTTGGTGTGTCGTGGACAGAAAGTAGAAGACAGGGAAATAGAGGGTTGGTGTGTCGTGGACAGAAAGTAGAAGACAGGGAAAGAGAGGGTTGGTGTGTCGTGGACAGAAAGTAGAAGACAGGGAAAGATAGGGTTGGTGTGTCGTGGACAGAAAGTAGAAGACAGGGAAAGATAGGGTTGGTGTGTCGTGGACAGAAAGTAGAAGACAGGGAAAGAGAGGGTTGGTGTGTCGTGGACAGAAAGTAGAAGACAGGAAAAGAGAGGGTTGGTGTGTCGTGGACAGAAAGCAGAAGACAGGGAAAGAGAGGGTTGGTGTGTCGTGGACAGAAAGTAGAAGACAGGGAAAGAGAGGGTTGGTGTGTCGTGGACAGAAAGTAGAAGACAGGGAAAGATAGGGTTGGTGTGTCGTGGACAGAAAGTAGAAGACAGGGAAAGAGAGGGTTGGTGTGTCGTGGACAGAAAGTAGAAGACAGAGAAAGAGAGGGTTGGTGTGTCGTGGACAGAAAGCAGAAGACAGGGAAAAGAGGGTTGGTGTGTCGTTGACAGAAAGTAGAAGGCAGGGAAAGAGAGGGTTGGTGTGTATGGGAGTACGGTGTAAGATTGGAGGGAGGGCGGAGGACGAGTTCGATAGAGTGAAGTGGCGGACAGCTTGAAAAACGGAGAGAGGGAATATGGCGAGGAAGTACGGAGAGGAAGAGGGCGAGTTCGATAGAATTTGATAAAATGAAGTTGGGGATCGTGTGAAAAGGAGAGAGGGGGGCGGGAGGGGGGAGGGCGTATGACAAGAAGAGGGGGAAAAGTTGAGTTCGATGAAATGGGATACCGGGCAATTACAATAAATTAACAAGAAAAATAAAGTTTATGGAACGTTCACTTATAGACAACAGGAACTATTAACAAACACTTCGACCTGTCGGTCTTTTTAGTCAATAAACAAGATACACAACAGACACAACATCATTGGTAAATGGCACTGTGGTAAATGGCACTGTGGTAAATGGCACTGTGGTAAATGGCACTGTGGTAAATGGCACTGTGGTAAATGGCACTGTGGTAAATGGCACTGTGGTAAATGGCACTGTGGTAAATGGCACTGTGGCTTATCTCTCAATCGTTGACGCTTCCAAAAATCAGTGTGGGGAGTAAGGACAAGGATGCAAAAGGACCGATGGTAAGTTCGATAGAGAGATGGTAGTTTGGGGGGGGGGACAGGTTGCGGGGGAGGGGGGGGCTCGGGGGTCCCGGGGAGGAACAGCTCTCGCCTGCTTCTTGCACCTTGACGCCGTGTTATTCCAGTTGCTTCCTTTTCCTCCGCTCAGCCCTGAGTCAACACGCTCGCAGCCCCTCTGTTTACGGGGCAGCGACAGAAAGAATAAACGGGAACAAATCCTTGGGACCCTGGGCAAATATTTTGCACCTAAATATTTGAGCAGCGCCCCTTCTCGTCTTCTAACCCCTCCCCCCCTCCAATCCATCCCCACCCCCTGGCCTCTTCTTCCTCTCTCTTTCTGTTCCCCTTCTTCCGGTCTCCTACATGTTGTAAATACCCTCCCCCCCCCCCCCCCCCCTTACCAACCCCCCCACCCCAACCTCCACCGTACTCCCTTGTTTCAACATCTCCGTACCTGTATTTCATATCCGATTTCGCCCAATCAGCTAATGCGCCTTGTGTGTGTTATTGCAATGTATCGGACAAAAAAAGTGATATCACTCCACAGTCTAGAGACATAGAGGTTGCTGCCGCACGAGCCGAGACAAATTTCCCTCTTTATCTTTGGTGCGCTGGTCGCAAAACCCCTCCGCGCGGAGGTGTTTCCAGACACATCGTACGTAGGGTGTCCACAAAAGAAACGAGAATATTCAGTCGGTGCACCAAGCGAGTCTTATCGTTCTTTGATAATAGTTTCATTGTAATATGCATATATATAAGACAGAAGCAGAATTTTCCTCGAGTTCTAAACTCGGTGTTTGATGAAGAGGATGGTTAAAGCGAATTTATAATGTGCGTCAATGGAAGGTTAATTTAGACCCTAATCACCAACTCTTTGGTTTGTGTACCTTGTTTTTTTTCTGTCTGTCAGTCTATCTACCTGCCCGCCAGTCTGTCTTGTCTGTCCAGATTGCCTCTCCTTACACCAACACCCACCCATCACACGCACACAGAGTGAAAACTGTACTGTGAACATGTTGGCATAGTAGTCGATCTTCAACTAACTTTCGCATGGTACATGGATTTGTGTTGGGTGACACAACTTTTCTCTCTCTCTCTCTCTCTCTCTCTCTCTCTCTCTCTCTCTCTCTCTCTCTCTCTCTCTCTCTCTCTCTCTCTTTCTTTCTCTCTCTTTGCCTTTGTGTGTGTGTAAGGCCAAAAAAAAAAATAGGTGTGGTTACGGTAACATAGCCCCCCAAAATAGGGTAGGAAGGTAGGCAATCACTTTTTTTTTTAAACTTTTTTTCTAATGTGTACAAATTAAACCTACTTGACAGGGAAATAAGTGTGCGACTCGGGCGCTTTCGCTTTCATTGCGTTTTCTGCACTCGTTCTCTTGGGGTTTTTTTTGGGTTTTTTTTTACAAATGTAATAAAAAGTTATAGGGTCGGCCCCTAAAAATAGGGTAGGTCGGGTTACCGTAACCACACCTATTTTTTTTTAGGCCTAAGTGTGTGTGTGCGTGTGTCGCTCTCTCTCTCTCTCTCGCTTTTCTCTCTTTCTCTCTCTCTATTTCTGTCTCTATGTGTGTCTCTGTGTCTTCTTGTCTCTCTGTCTCTGTCTCGCTCTCTGCCCCCCCCCCCCCCCACACACACACACACACACACTTCCTCCGTCTCATCTTGCCTTGAACAGTGGCGCAATACCGGACATCTCATTTTTCTTGCGTCGGTGTCGGTTGTTGCATCGGCTTGAGCAGGAGGAAGTCAGGGGGATGTGTGAAGGAATGAGGGTGTTAAAACTGAAGGGAATGGAGTGGGGGTTGTGTGGGACAGGTGAAAACGGTTGACAGAGGCAGAAGAGGAGACTTGGGGATGTGGAGGGAGACAGGAAGATACAGGAAGAGAAGGCGAAGAAACGCCGGTAACAATAAGACAGACACACACACACACACACACACACACACACACACACAGACAGAGGTTGTGAGAGAGTGTCAGTTGAGCTGGAAGCAGGGTGGTGGGGGGGGGGGGGGGGGGCATGCAATATGTTAATTTCTTAAGATAAGACCAAACAAATCACAAATGGCTAAACACAGAGGGAGAGGGAGAAGGAGAGAGAGATAGAGCGAGAATGAACAAGAGAGTGAGAGAGAGTGTGTGTTTGTCAGTCTGTCAGTTTGTCTGTCTGGCGGATGGCGGATGGTTGGGAGGGGGGGGGGGGGGGTGGGGAGGTATGGGCGTTGTGGTGGCATGCCTCTCAGTCAGTGCCGTAAACTCAAAGACTGAAAAACACCAGAACAGTATAAAGACAGCACTGTAAGTATAAGAAGATACAACAAATGACAAAGCAAGAGACCGAAGAAAAGCCCCGATTCAGCACATCCATCGCCCGAGCCGGCAAAACCTTGCAGCAGATGAAGCAACGGAAGTTCAAGCAGAAGGAGCAGGTCTTCTCCCCGATCCGTCCCAGGTGTAAGCACAGTAGTGGTACGGGGTGGCAGGAAACCCGCAACACTTGTTTGTACCTTTTTGATCTGGGGTGGAGGCGGAGAAACATGGATCATAGTGACGAGGAGGTAAATGATTCCTGGAGTGAACATGACTGAATGTAGTATATGGTATTCACGGAAGTATTCTCTAACGAACTGAGACTTTAATTATTTTAAATCGCCGAATCTGTGTCGTTATTTCGACAAAATTGCTCCACTTTTTCACGGCGGGGTAGAGAAACAGGACGACACTGAGTTGCCGAAATGTTTTTCCTCAAGAAAACTGTCACAGAAACATCCCTGCTTGGCAGTAAACGTGTACCAATTTTGCAGTTTGTACTCTCGTGTTTGTACAACACCTACCCACCCCCATTCAATACATGTTCAGTGGTAGGTCAGACAATGACAAAAGGTGACGTTTTCATATCAGTATGTCCCAAATGACATTACCAGTACATTTTTCATCCTAGTTAATCGGTTTTCGTTCTATTTTTTCTTATAACACGCGTTTAAAATTGATTGCCAACTGGAACGGAAGAGCACAAAAAGTGTATTTTGATATGTATTTTCTATACAGGGAAAATAAGCATCCAGTTTCATGTCATTGTCCCATGCAACATACTTTTACTAGATTATTAGTTGATGGTACATCTATGTTTGTAAAAAAAATCTGATAAACAATTTGTCAGTTTTCATATCCATTTTCTCATTGGTTTATTCTTTTGGCACGATCAAATGTCAGCAAACGTGTGTCATTCGGGACAGTGGACATAACACCTGACCTGTTGTCGCTGTCTCAGGTATGTGCGATGTTGGCCTCTCCAACGATAGGGCACATTCCACTAACGGACACTTTCTCTTGTCCCTTTGTCTTCTTCTTCTTCTGCGTTCGTGGGCTGAAACTCCCACGTACACTCGTGGTTTTTTTTGCACGAGTGGAATTTTACGTGTATGACCGTTTTTTACCCCGCCATTTAGGCAGCCATACGCCGTTTTCGGAGGAAGCATGCTGGGTATTTTCGTGTTTCTATAACCCACCGAACTCTGACATGGATTACAGGATTTTTTTCGTGCGCACTTGGTCTTGTGCTTGCGTGTACACTTCGGGGGTGTTCGGATACCGAGGAGAGTCTGCACACAAAGTTGACTCTGAGAAATAAATCTCTCGCCGAACGTGGGGACGAACTCACGCTGACAGCGGCCAACTGGATACAAATCCAGCGCGCTACCGACTGAGCTACATGCCCCCTCTTGTCCCTTTGTCTATCTATTTCATTAAAAGAGAAACTATGGGCTCCGGCAGAGTCCTTGCGGCGAACTGCACCACGTCACTGCATGGCAACCTCGACAGTCTGGCATGGCGACGGGAGCCCAGAAGAAGAAGAAGAAGAAGAAGAAGATTTGACCAAAATATACCTGTCATGCAAGGCCATGTTTAATGTTTCAGGACACTTTCGGCTGGTCCCAACAAGGGTGTCCTTTCATCGCAGACACCACCTCTGTAGACCTTCACAATCTTCACTGCAGTCTACAGTCCCACGTCATCCT
>NC_090247.1:36309820-36314820 GCF_037325665.1 Littorina saxatilis
GTTCAAACTTAGACAAGATCGAGGTGAATTTCGACCTTTTCGTAACATTGTCTTCAAGTTGAAGGAGCATTACTACTTGGCGGATTGTTCACGTACAGACTTCATTTGGGACACTGTTTTTGAATTTAACTCGCCCCTTTAACGTTGCCGAAGGGCATATCGCTATAGGACACTCGCAATAATTATACGAACAATTCTGGATGGTCACAAAGGCGTCCTCTCAACCCAGGTTCTCGTGAAAGTGCTGGCGCTGGCGGTGTTGGTATGTGATTGTGGAGGGTGTGTGTGTGTGTGTGTGTGTGTGTGTGTGACAGATATACAGACAGGCATAGCCACAAGCAGACAGAGAGGCAGAGAGAGAGAGAGAGAGAGAGAGAGAGAGCGAGAGAGCGAGAGCGGACACTTTTGGCCAATGGTGTCCTGTCATCACGGTCGTGTACCTTCTTCTTCTTCTTCTGCGTTCGTGGGCTGAAACTCCCACGTACACTCGTGTTTTTGCACGAGTGGAATTTTACGTGTACGACCGTTTTTACCCCGCCATTTAGGCAGCCATACGCCGCTTTCGGAGGAAGCATGCTGGGTATTTTCGTGTTTCTATAACCCACCGAACTCTGACATGGATTACAGGATCTTTTCCGTGCGCACTTGGTCTTGTGCGTGCGTGTACACACGAAGGGGGATAAGCCACTAGTAGGTCTGCACATAAGTTGACCTGGGAGATCGGAAACATCTCCACACTTAACCCACCAGGCGGCCGCGGCCGGGATTCGAACTTTAGACCTTCCGATTAAGGTGTTACGAGTGTGTTCGGGTTGCGGTTCTTGCTAATGTTTATACTCACTGAGTTACTTCCCTTGGATCTGGATCTGGATCTGGATAACCCGCCTGGGTTGGTGGTGTTACGAGTGTGTTCAAGTTGCGGTTCTTGCTAATGTTTTCACTCACTGAGTTACTTGCCTTGATTGAGAGGGCGTATACGCACGGTCCAGTGTGCATTCGACAGGGGGTGCCCAATATGCACGGCTAGAACTAAGATACTTCTTGATTTCAGTAAATAGTTTCATTACATGTCAACTAGTTTGTTTTTAAATGATTTTTTAGAGATCGCCAAATGGTATTGTGTGAATAACATCATTCGGTCGATTGTACGCACGGCGCCGTGCTTCTAGTAGCTCTCAGTCCATTCCTTCTTTCCGGTATGGAAGCAGACGTGTTTCTGGCGAAAGAATCGGCGTTTTCAACTCGCCATATCTTCATATTCATTCGGACCGGAACAACGAAATATATCTTTCTTGTAAAAAATATCCCGAGCCTTGCGACTCTGGTAGTCATTTTGTTACGCGAAGCGGCCTTTGGTAGGTACGACAGTTTTAGTCACCCAAGTAAATATATCTACTACAACGCACGTGGACGAGTTTTTCAATGGCGTATTTGAAGTCTGTGAATGTTGTGATTACAAATCATTTCGGGGCACCCCTCAGTCTATACGTACAGACAAACAAATTGCATGGAACGAAAGTTGAGAGGCTGGACTGTAAGTTGTTGTTTTGACTTCTACACTCGCAGGTCTTTTATGCAAAACAGACTCAAAATTGCATTTTTCACGCAAGTGTAGATGACGAGACTATCGAAGGAATGGAATACACTTGCCTACAGATATAATAGACAGATACTGTCTATTTATATCTATGACTTACCTTAGCCCATATGTTAGAAGAAAGAACATACTTTGCTCTTTTGAATGATGTATGATTTGGCACTGTACACGGGATTTTAGACCTGCCCCCGAAGTGATTTTTCCATAAACCCGTCAAAAAGCTCACTCTGTTTTGGCCGTAAAAAGCGCCCAAATGCAGTAAATTTCTAACCTGTTTCGTGTGTGAAGGAGTACATCTCAGCGATGCCATTGCCTTGCAACCTCAAAGAAATATATTTTAATAACCCGCTAAATGAACGTTTTTTAGTGTGAAATAAAAGCCGGAGATTTGCTTCGTTTCTTTGCTGCGACACAAAACCAAAACCAACTATAGATCTGCGGTGACATTATGAGTTCGTTTTCGACGATTCCCGTTCGGTTTAATGTGGATGGAGCTTTGATTGAATGTAACTGCTTTGAAAAGTTATAACATGAGTCCTTGGGATCGATGTTTTTCGGTAAACTTCTTCGTATCCTTGACTTTACTTTTGACTTGAACAGATCCAGATCGGCTGGGGCTGTTGATCGCCTACACAGATCTATATGAAGTTGACTCGACACGGCGAACCGCCGAATCCGTGCCCTCTCGTCGGTCCTACCCCCAAATCCCTCACCAGCCTCAGACCCCACCTCACCATTCTAACCTCACTGGCGCACTATGTGTGATTATCCCTTCCTCATGTGTGTGTGTGTGTGTGTTGTTTGTTGTGTGAGTGCGTGCAGGCGGGCGGGCGTGTGTGTGCCCGTGTGTCTTTGTGTCTGTGCATGTCGTCTTGAGTGCGAGAAAGCGAAGTTTTGAGAAATAGTGACAGATAAATCACGGACCTACATTCTAATGGATGGCTGGCTTTGGATCTTGGTCACTTTAGCGGGAATATTGGTCAACTTCGAAACCTGAGGACCAGCCACTTCGGGTTCCCATTTCAGAGTAATGAGATTGCTGGGGCCGTAGAATTTTTCATCCAGTTTTGTCCTTTTTTCCCAAAATTGATATTAGTCGGAAGAAACAAGCACACGTGTGGTGGGGGTATTTCCCGGCGAGTTTTCAGTGTTGTTGTTGTTGTTGCGAAGCGAAGCGGCTTCCCAGTGCGGAAGGCAGGCAGTTTGTGCATCAAACAGTGTTGGATGAGTGAGTGATGAGGGTGAATGAGTTAGTTAAAGTGTGACTGAATATCTATTGATTGATTGATATTAAAGTGAACATTACGGGGGGGGGGGGGGGGGGTAGAAATGCACCATTGTGCACTCGCCTTGATGTAAGGAACACTACTGCAGTCTCAAACAGCTTCAAAGTGGGTTAGACATGCTCTTGATAAAGACTGAGGCAAAATGTGCCAAATCACACATTGTCTTGTAAGAAGGAAAAATCTTCATTGGTATTGGATCGGGGGGGGGGGGGGGGGGGTGGGCAGGGGTTGGCAGGGGGTATCGGTGCACTAAAGGCACCAAGTGTTTGGGTGTTTGTGTTTGTATTGCGATTCAGAGAAAACTACTATACAGATTTTTATGAAACTCTGCACACTTCTCCCTACCACCTGACCTACTGGGCTCCCAAATGAATGTTTTCATCAATTTTTGTCAGTCAAGATATGGGGATGGGGGTGGTGCGGGGATAATTGTGGAGTAAGCAATAATGAAACACGTTATGGTTTTCTTAGGTATTGCAACGGTATATAGTGAAATTAGCTGTGTTCAAATTTGTTTATGATCTGTGGAGCCAATTTTGTGTTACAGCGTTTTTGAGTGATAATTGTTGTGTACGCTCTCGCCAATCCTGGATAATTTTCGGCATGCACATTGATAATTACCGTATTATAATAAAGTAATACTCTCCATTCTTTTAACTACACAAAGTAATGTTTTATTGATCTTTTCTAAAGATAAAAATGTCAGTTACGATGACGTTACGAATTACAGTGTTTTCTGTAAGGTCATATGTGTCCACCCGGTACCCCCCAAAACTGACAAAACTCTTATAAAAAAAAAATGAATAAGAAAACAACGTTTTTTGTCTGTCTGCAGTTGTGGACATATAGCTTAGAGAAACATGTGCTCAAAATGTGTAATGGATTTCACGTGCGATTTTTTTTTCCTTGGGTTGAGGAGAGGGGATGGGGTGGGTGGGGTGAGGGGGGGTGTATGCCCCTTGATCAGTCTCGGGCGCTCTGCGACCTCGATTTACACTCTTGAATTCTAAAAACACCCCCCTTACAAACTGATCTACCCTGGTTTATCTATCTATATATATACGACTTGTGTCTGTCTGTGTGTGTGTCTGTTCTTTGTGTTCGATGCGCGGCCAAAGTTCTCGATGGATCTGTTTCAAATTTGGTGGCCATATTCACGTTCACCCGGGACACAATCTGGTCGATGAGATATTTCAATACGTGCTCTCAGCGCGCAGCACAAACCGATTTTTTTTCTTTTTCGGGATCAACTACCAGTAACTTTTCCTTATCTTCTCCATGTTTTCAGCGTTTACCTCCCTTCCTTCGTATGATGCACTACGGTATGAGGGGCATCTTCAGATATTCCCGTTCTGTTACTATTTTTAGAAGGTCACCGCAGTGTCCAGAACGCTTTCCTTTGACCCGTAAGTTGTCCTCACTGTAAAAGTGCAAAGGTCGAATCAATTTATAGCCACGCGAAAAATACACTGTCATCTATCTTTATATATTTATACACATAGATATATATATATGTATATATACGGCTTCTCTGTGTGTGTGTGTGCGTGTGTGTGTTTGTGTGTGTCTGTAGAAAACACCTGTGGATTGTAGAGTTCTGTTTGTGATGTGGTATGGCTGCTTTTCTGAGTCTGTACGTTCTGGCCTTCCTCTGAGAAGCCATCACAGAATGAAAAGGGCTTAGAGATAAGCTCTAAATTTTTCAATCCTGTTTGAGTGGACTTCGCCTCCAAAGGTGATTGTGGTCTTTCGGCACTCGGTTACATTGGGCGGCGTCGACAAGTATGGAACTCGACATGATAATGATCAGGAATGGCATTATGGCCACTGAATCATTTTCGTGCTGTTCCCATTCCACGAATCTGGGAGGGACCTAAGCTTGGCGTTCCCATTCCACGAATCTGGGAGGGACCTAAGCTTGGCGGGTCCATGGTTCGGACCCGGCGAAGCCGGCGTACGGTGCGCCACTCAAGCCGGGTATTCGGCTCTTCTAGCTACCCGGCGAAGCGGGTATTCATCTAGTATATATATATATATATATATGTGTGTGTGTGTGTGTGGTGTGCGATTCATAGAAATTTACTGGACAGATCTTCATTTTTTTTAAATAAGTTTTT
>NC_090247.1:36319820-36327320 GCF_037325665.1 Littorina saxatilis
TTTCATAAAGATCGGTCCAGTAGTTTAGTCTGAATCGCTCTACACACACACACACACACACAGACACACGCACATACACCATACCCTCGTTTCGATTCCCCCTCGATGTTAAAATATTTAGTCAAAACTTGACTAAATATAAAAAGAATAGAGATAAAGAAAAGCGTGCTATCCTTCTCAGCGCAACTACTACCCCGCTCTTCTTGTCAATTTCACTGCCATTGCATCGAGCGATGGACTGACGATGCTACGAGTATACGCTCTTGCTGTAAAAATGCAGTGAGTTCAGTTTCATTCTGTGAGTTCGACAGCTTGACTAAATGTTGTAATTTCGCCTTACGCGACTTGTTTTTTTGGTTTTTTTTATTCACACACCAGTGTAACAATATCCTCCACTCGACCTTGCCATTGCAGCTTGCATCCTTCCCCTTCCACCCCCAACCCGGCCCCGGCGTCCCTCTCATCCACCAAACTCCCCCCTCAAACAAATAAAAAATAAATCATAAAAAAAGAGGAATGTCTTGGCTACGTTTTGGATTTAGCAGGCGCTGTCAATTTTTCACGCGATAATCCGGTTCCCTATCAAGGTGTGAGCCAGAACAGGATCCCCCTTATCTTTCTACCCCAGTCCACCTGTTCGCTATGCCTCACTGTGCTATCGGGGAACCCCTATCTCTTTGCCAAGCTGCAGACATTTTGTGAAAACGGTATCATGGGAGAGACCATGATGAGAGAGTTCTTGACTTCTTTTGTGGATTGATTTGGGTTGAACGATTCTTTTCCCTTGAAAGCCATCTTGTGAATCACCATACATCCTCCGTAGCATTAATCTTGGGCATCCTTCCACTTGAAAACATACCAACATTCTACAGTCTGGCTGCTTTGTGTCATGTGTTGGATTTTTATTTTTTTTTAATTTTTTTACTGAATTAAATTCGTTACTAACATCTATGTCAGTCTGCAAAAAGAATCCAGGAAAAAAAACTTCCACTCCGTATAGGAAGCAAGCAGAACGACTGTTGAGTTTGGGTTCGTGTTACACAGCCTCACAAAACTGTATCTTTAGGAGGTACCTGGCTTATGCTATTTTCCGTTCTTATACTAGCAGTATCATAAAACAAGTCTTTAGCCATTTTTTCTCAAACTTACTCGCTTGTTCACTCATTTGTTTGTGCATCACAATACATTTTCGAGTCTGATACTCCGTCAACAATTTCTCAAGAGATTTTTGTCTGCCCAATCTTAATCAAATATCCGGTGGGTTTTTTTTAACTATAGTTTCAAAACGTAGCTCTGGAAATGTCACCTGTTACCTTCTGCAATCATGGGGTCAACAGTCATTACCTACGGAAAACGATTACATAATCGCCACTCTGTTTTCATGGAGTCACAATGTCAACCTTGTTTTTCTCACAGGAGCCAACATCTCAGCCCGTTAATCGCCGAGCAGATAAGGGATAAGTGCGTAAACCGGTAAACTTTTTTATGAGCTTATAAATGCGATAATAAGGGCTGCGCCTTTGCCAACTGATAAACCGGTGCCGTAAATGAGAAGACGGGAGATTATTCTTCGACACTATATATCTTTTGTAACGAAGCGAGCCCCGGGTCACACCCACCGCTCTTTCATTATCTGTTGTTTATTTTTGTTTTGTTTTCTGGTTACGGCAGTGCCACGTGCTCTTCCATCTAAACCAATGACCAGACTCTATACGTGAATAAGAAGGCGGCACGAGGTTAATCTTTGGAATATATATATAAAGTATAGATTTTGTAACGCAGAGAGCCCAGGATTACACCCGCTGCCATCATTGGTTTTGCGGTGTCGTGTCACGTGCTCTTCCGTCTTAACCAATGACTATTCAGACTCCATATACGTAAATGAGAAGACAGAATACTGTTATGCTGCTGCCTGTGAATCTGTTGTACGGAAGCAAGCCACACCTCACACCTGCAACCTTTTTTTTTTAATTCTTTTTTCTTTTTCTGTTTTACCCGCCATCCATTTCTTTACGTGCGTCACGTGCTCTTCCATCTAAACTAATGACTATGCTCCATGCGTATATCAGAAGACAGTAGACCGTTATTCTGCGACGTATATAACTTTTTTAACGAAGAGACCCCGATCACACCCGCACCCATACTTTTTTTCTACCCGACACCATGTTTTCTTTACGGCGTGTCACGTGCTCTTCCATCTGAACCAATGACCAGGCTCCATATACTTAACGCCTAATCTGTTCTCAACGAGCTTGAACCGATGCAAATAGCCCCAACGCGTAATATATTCGTCCGTATCATTGACAAGTATCAGGCCCTCCGCCATATTTTTGTGTACGATTTGTCACGTGCTCTTCCATCCGTGAACCAATGACCAGGCCCAATACATTTAACGCGTAATCTGTTCGCAACGAGCCTGAACCGATGCAAATAGGCCTAACGCTTAATATATTTTCTTCCGTATCATTGATTTAAGGTGACGGGGAGTTTCCATATTGGGCGTAGGAATGTTCCTCAAAATGGAATGAATCATTTATAAGGATGTATCTACTTACTCCGTGTAGATCTTTCCCACGCAAAATGATGCATATCGAGGGAATTTATGTCATTCTGGGCAACAGTTCTTTTTTTAATTATCATCATTAAAAAAAAAACAGGAATGATCTAAAGGTACCGCTCTTTTCCTGTGAGCGATCGTGGACACCTTCTCAGATATGCCCAGGATTTAACATGGGACAAGAGCATTCATTAACTTAAATGCATCGTGTGCAGTGTAGGATATTCGCTGAATTAATTTCGCAGATTGAGACATCAAATTAATTCAGCAAATAAATTGCTACTCTGCTCTGCTGAGAAAGCAGCCCGACTGTTGAATAGTATGCTGAACTTTAGCGTTGTAGCGGGTTTGTTTCTGATGCAATCTAAGCCAATCTTTTCTTTCGAGTTACGGAAGCTACTGTCCAGATGCGTTTAATTTAAATGCAGTTGAGAAGCGCGGCCATGTTTAGAACAACAGTTTCAAGCAAAGGGAGACAACAAAAATAAAAAAAATGAATGAGAAAATTACGCACATTTTTTGGAGCTCATTCTGTCAAATAATTTTACCAGAGACATTCTTTGCATTTTTTTAATTTACTTGTATCAAATATAACTCAAAATTGACACTGGATTGTTATATGAAGTCTTATATCGCGCGCGTATCTCCAGACTCGGACTCAAGGCGCAGGGATCTATTTGTGCCGAATTGTTAGCTTTGAATTGACAACGCTATACAGTTCAATGTTACCACAGCGTAGTGTATGTCCAAAAGAAAGGATGCTCTGATCACATGTTGCATACTGGTCAGGTGTTGTGTTGGTTTGTTGGTTTGTTTGCTTAACGCCCAGTCCACCACGAAGGGTGATATCAGGGCGGTGCTGCTTTGACATTCAACGTGCGCCACACACAAGACAGAAGTCGCAGCACAGGCTTCATGTCTCACCCAGTCACATTATTCTGACACCGGACCAACCAGTCCTAGCACTAACCCCATAATGCCAGACGCCAGGCGGAGCAGCCACTAGATTGCCAATTTTAAAGTCTTAGGTATGACCCGGCCGGGGTTCCAACCCACGACCTCCCGCTCACTGGGCGGACGCCTTACCACTAGGCCACCGTGTTGCGGTTGTTGTGTTGATGCACAAGATAGCTTAGACGACGAGAACGACAGTACCTTTAAATAAATGTGTCTTGTCAGAAAGTGCAAGTGACCCAGCGACAAATGTTCTCATTGATTGATAAGATAGAATTCATGCATGCAGCCTCAGAGGCTTACTTTATCTCTGATTCATTCAACTGGATTTTACACTATCTTTGATTTATTCAACTGGATTATACATTATCTTTGATTTATGAAACAGGATTTGTAGGTGTAACATAAAACAGGAGGAACAAGTCTGAAAAGATGGGACGTCACACGAAAGACCTTGACACTTTTTTTTCTTTTTTTCTGTGACTTTTAATCTAAACAAAATTCTGGAGCGCATTTTTTGCAGGAGAATAGATGAAGAAGGTCCTTTGAATAAATTGTGAAAAAATGCAAATTAATTCATAAAAAAAGTCTTACTACTGTTCACAGAGAGCACCGAGGCTGTTCATAATTTCGTCTACGACAAGTGGAGGGGTGTTCTTATCCCATTTATCCTACATACGTGAGAGAGTCCGACCCGTGACATAACTAAACCATACACTCACACTGTTAGAATATCATGTAAATGAGGTCGTGTCAAACTAGTCTGGTATTGGGACCCAATTTTCCACTGCTCCTGATGACAAAGAAAGCGGGACAAACGTCATTCTACAGGGCTTGCTGGTTCCCCTGGAAGAATTTTAAGAACCTACACGTCACGTTATGCTTTCAAGAGTGACGTCTTTTGCAAGCCATGTAGTATTCTCTATAAAACAACCTGGCCAGATCGGAGATTTTCAGACGAAGTTTTTACACGACTGAAGAACTGTGCCTGTTACCTTTGGCGAAGCGATGACAGGGATCACAGCAGTCAAAGGCTACAGAAAGGAGTCAACGTCACCACCAGCCTAGCTTCACACTGTTCCTCTGTAGATGTTAGCTTGCTTCCTTACATTATCATCTCCCCTCCCGGCCTCCATCCCCCAAACTCCCCCCCCCTCCCCTCCCCTCCCCCCGCCCCCCTTCCCCCCCCCCCCCCCCCGTTCATTCTCCCTCCCCCAGTATTTTTTAAACTCACTTTTCTTTCGGCTGATTGGTTCCCATAATGTATTTGTTTGTTTGTTTGTTTGTTTGTTTGTGTGTGTGTGTGTGTGTTTGTTTGTTTGTTTGTTTGTTTTGATGCCTAGTCAGGACTAACAGCTTGTGCTACGATTACTGGCGATTGTTTCCCCCTGTGCTGCTATTTATGTGTTTGATTATCTGTCTATTCACTTGATAATGTTGTATTTATATCAGTATTGTACATCACCTGTTAGTACATCTTTCCCCACACATAATTATTGCACGCGTGGTTACTTTAATGCGTTAATTTTCCTCAGCATTATTAAACATCGAAAACGACAAGTCCAGAAGGAAGTAGTTTGGTGTCTTTCTTCTGCCATCAGTTGGCGAAATCGTGCTTTGTTTGTTTGTTTGTTTCTTTGTTTCTTTATTTATTTATTTCTTTGTTTGTTTCTTTGTTTATTTCTTTGTTTGTTTTGATGTCTGGTCAGAACTAACAGAATATAGCCTTTAACATCGCTGTCAATGAAGAGTTCCCCTTCCATCTTTTTGAACTGGCTTATTATTGTTATTGATTCATTACTTTGTCTTGTTATTGTCACAGTTTCTATTATCATACTGTCCTCGTAGTTTTCTGTTCTCATTTACAATCAAGATAACTTACTCCTCCTCCGCCCTCCCTTCTATTCCATTCAAAATTCTTGTTTTATGTCCACAAAATTCTCCAAACATCGCTCCATTCCTTGGACTCGCAGTAAGACCGTCGCCCAAACAACACCTCGCGTCTTGACTACGTCACAAGGCGCGTGCCCACGTGCCACCATCACCAGCCAACCAGAAGCTCGTACTGGAATGTCACCTCTCTTTGCTGCGGGCCTGCCGGAGCAGTAAAATGGTGGCAACATCAAAGAGTTTTGGGTACTGGGGAAGCCGCGGGAATGGGGTTGGGTGGGCAAGGTGATGAATGCAATTAAGATGGCCAGAGCTGGTATCAACAAACATTGATTTCATAATTCTTTTTCCTAGTTGGAAGAAATTTTTGGACATTTTTTTTTCTTTATTTGGTGTTTAACGTCGTTTTCAACCACGAAGGTTATATCGCGACGAGGGAAAGGGGGGAGATGGGATAGGGGAAAGGGGGGAGATGGGATAGAGCCACTTGTTAAGTGTTTCTTGTTCACAAAAGCACTAATCAAAAAATTGCTCCAGGGGCTTGCAACGTAGTACAATATATGACCTTACTGGGAGAATGCAAGTTTCCAGTACAAAGGACTAAACATTTCTTACATACTGCTTGACTAAAATCTTTACAAACATTGACTATATTCTATACAAGAACCACTCAACAAGGGTAAAAAGTGAAGAATTTTATGGGTGAGAAAAGGAAAGTAAAAGGACTTTGGGGAGGCAGAAATAGAGAAGAAACAAGAAAAAGATCCTAATTAGGTTCACGGCATCGAGAGTGATGCGACCTTCTCTCAGAAGTTAGTAGAGAAGGCTCCCCCATCCACCACCCGGGGGACGCGCCTCTACGCCAATTAGGGGGCGCGAGGTTTTGGACATGGGTACACTACTGATAGAGAAAGAGGCATTTGCGAGATTTTGTGATTGATGATGAACATTTTATTTTGCTTACCTAAAACAAAACTCGTAGTTTTATTGAAGCTTGGTGTTCTGTTAAGGTCTGGTAACAGCAAACAAAACTTAACATGCTTTTGCCTTTATTCAACCATTTTAACCATTATTTTTCTCCGTTAGAAAACGACAATTATCGCAAACTCGGGTTTCGGAAACAAAAAGATCAAGACAGAAAACAAAACTTCAACAATCTTTATTTTCTTCCAAATCTCGACCATTTTCAAAAGATTCTTTCTTTCGTTCTTTCTTTCTTTCCATCAGGTGCGTGACAAGGGATTGGTGTCACAAGTCGTATTTTTCTTGATCTTTTTGTATGAATTACTGAATATCCTTTTCGCCATATAAGCTTATACATACTCTGCATATTTGTAAAATGAGTACGTACGTCATCCTACTCAAAGAATCTTCACTCGAACGGCGATAATTACATCTGTTGAGGTTTTAAACTGTCACTCACATTGTAGTTATCTGTGTCAATCTGAGTTTTGTCGTGTGACATTTTATCAAGATCAAATAAGCGCCACTTCACGTCATGTCTTTTCCTGCCCACGCTCTCTCTCTCTCTCTCTCTCTCTCTCTCTCTCTCTCTCTCTCTCTCTCTCTCTCTCTCTCTCTCTCTCTCTCTCTCTCTCTCTCTCTCTCTCTCTCTCTCTCTCTCTCTCTCTCAAAAATTTATCCCATTTAAATATTATAAAAACCCAAGCACTTTTAGACTCAGCTTGCTCCTGGCTTCCCCTCAAGAAACTGTTGTTAGAAATGTATCCTTGTATTTGTATAAAGCCTTTAAATTAAGAGATGTTTTAACCTCTTAGTTAAATAACGTGTAATGTATGTTTTAATCCGTAGTGTTGTGCGATTGTTATGTTGTACCTTTTTTGCACCTGATGAGTTAAATTATTTGCACGTTAATCATTTGTTCACACTCCGATCCTTCATAAGGGGCTATGGCCTATTGAATAAATTATCTGCGTCTGCGTCTGCGTCTCTCTCTCTCTCTCTCTCTCTCTCTCTCTCTCTCTCTCTCTCTCTCTCTCTCTCTCTCTCTCTCTCAGTCAAAAATCTTTGGAATTTGTCAACTCTTCTCTTCAAACAAGTGTGGATGAAATCACTGAGTGGTGCGTTTCTAATGCAAT
>NC_090247.1:36332320-36335637 GCF_037325665.1 Littorina saxatilis
TCAAACCCATATCCCTTCCCGCCTCCCCTCCCTGTTCCCCCAAACCCATATCCCTTCCCGCCTCCCCACCCTGTTCCCCCAAACCCATATCCCTTCCCGCCTCCCCACCCTGTTCCCCAAAACCCATATCCCTTCCCGCCTCCCTACCCTGTTCCCCCAAACCCATATCCCTTCCCGCCTCCCCTCCCTGTTCCCCCAAACCCATATCCCTTCCCGCCTCCCCACCCTGTTCCCCCAAACCCATATCCCTTCCCGCCTCCCCACCCTGTTCCCCCGAACCCATATCCCTTCCCGCCTCCCCACCCTGTTCCCCCAAACCCATATCCCTTCCCGCCTCCCCACCCTGTTCCCCCAAACCCATATTCCTTCCCGCCTCCCCACCCTGTTCCCTCAAACCCATATCCCTTCCCGCCTCCCTACCCTGTTCCCCCAAACCCATATCCCTTCCCACCTCCCCACCCCGATCCCCCAAACCCATATCCTTTCCGGCCTCCCCACCCTGTTCCCCCAAACCCATATCCCTTCTCACCTCCCCACCCTGTTCCCCCAAACCCATATCCCTTCCCACCTCCCCACCCTGTTCCCCCAAACCCATATCCCTTCCCACCTCCCCACCCTGTTCCCCCAAACCCATATCCCTTCCCGCCTCCCCACCCTGTTCCCCAGAACCCATATCCCTTCCCGCCTCCCCACCCTGTTCCCCAGAACCCATATCCCTTCCCGCCTCCCCACCCTGTTCCCCCAAACCCATATCCCTTCCCACCTCCCCACCCTGTTCCCCAGAACCCATTTCCCACCTCCACCCCCATTTGTTCTTTTTTTTATTCCCTGTCCCCACTTCCCCAAACCCAATCTCCTCCACACCCCGACACAAGGGCAGTAAATCGGGGAGCAACGTTCTATCATAATTATTTGCGCCAAGGCAGGGTGCCGTTTGCTCGCGCCCGAGTCTCGGATTGGGTTGTTACGATACATTTGTCAGGCGGCCGCTGACACTTTTTAATCAACCCTCCTAATTCGCCACTGCCCGGTGCTCTTTTTTGTTAAAGTGCCCCCAGAGCAAAAACAAGTCGCGTAAGGCGAAAATACAACATTTAGTCAAGCTCAGTCTAACTCACAGAATGAAACTGAACGCATTGCATTTTTTCCGCAAGACCGTACACTAGTAGCATCGTCTGTCCACCGCTCGTGGTAAAGGTAGTGAAATTAACAATCTAGAAAAGCGCGGTAGCGGTTGCGCTGAGGAGGAGGATAGCACGCTTTTATATAAGTTTTTGGAATCAGGAACCAACAAGGAATCAGATGAAATTGTTTTTAAATCAATTTCGGAAATTTAATTTTAATCTGAATTTTTATATTTTTAATTTTCAGAGCTTGTTTTTAATCCGAATATAACATAATTATGTATATGTTTTTTTAATCACAAAATGATGAACAATACGATAAACGTAATTTTGAATCGTTTTATAAAACAATAATTTTAATTACAATTTTCAGATTTTTAATGACCAAAGTCATTCATTAATGTTTATGCCTCCAAGCTGAAATGCAATACCAAAGTCCGGCCTTCGTCGAAGATTGCTTGGCCAAATTTCAATCAATTTTATTGAAAAATGAGGGTGTGACAGTGCCGCCTCAACTTTTACAAAATGCCGGATATGACGTCATCAAGGACATGTATCAAAAAAATGAAAAAAAAAGTCTGGGGATATCATACCCAGGAACTCTCATGAAAAATTTCATAAAGATCGGTCCAGTAGTTTACTCTGAATCGCTCCACACACACACACACACACACACACACACACACACACACACACACATTCACCACGATCCTCGTCCCGATTCCACCCTCTACGTTAAAACATTTAGTCAAAACTTGACTAAATGTAACAAGTTGCGAAAGGCGAAAATACAACATTTAGTCAAGCTCAGTCGAACTCACAGAATGAAACTGAACGCATTGCATTTTTACGGCAAGACCGTACACTCGTAGCATCGTCTGTCCACCGCTCGTGGCAAAGGCAGTGAAATTAACAATCCAGAAAAGCGCGGGAGCGGTTGCGCTGAAGAGGATAGCATGCTTTTCTATATCTCTATTCTTTTTAACTCTCTGAACGTGTTTTTAATCCAAACATATCATATCTATGTTTTTGGAATCAGGAACCGACAAGGAATAAGATGAAATTGTTTTGAAATTGATTTCAAAAATTTAATTTTAATCATAATTTTTATATTTTAAATTTTCAGAGCTTTTTTTAATACGAATATAACATATTTATATGTTTTTAGAATCAGAAAATGATGAAGAATACGATAAACGTAAATTTGGATCGTTTTATAAAAAAACATTTTAATTACAATTTTCAGATTTTTAATGACCAAAGTCATTAATTAATTTTTAAGCATCCAAGCTGAAATGCAATACCGAAGTCCGGCCTTCGTCGAAGATTGCTTTGCCAAAATTTCAATCAATTTTATTGAAAAATGAGGGTGTGACAGTGCCGCCTCAACTTTTACAAAATGCCGGATATGACGTCATCGAAGAGATTTATGGAAAAAATGAAAAATAAATGTCTGGGGATATCATACCCAGGAACTCTCATGAAAAATTTCATGAAGATCGGTCCAGTAGTTTACTCTGAATCGCTCTACACACACGCACACACACACACAGACACACACACACACAGACACACATACACCACGACCCTCGTCTCGATTCCCCCTCTATGTTAAAACATTTAGTCAAAACTTGACCAAATGTAACAAGTCGCGTAAGGCGAAATTACTACATTTAGTCAAGCTGTCGAACTTACGGAATGAAACTGAACGCACTGTATTTTTTTTCACCAAGACAGTACAGCTTCGTCAATCCCCGCGAGAAGGAAATCGCTCACCTCCCACGTGCAAAACGCAGTGATATGCACACGCCAGAATAGCGCGGTAGCGTATTGTGCTAAGCAGGAAAGCGCGCTTTTCTGTATTCGTGTTAACTTTCTGAGCTTGTTTTGAATACAACCTATCATATCTATATGTTTTTGGAATCAGGAAACGATAAAGAATAAGATGAAACCATTTTTGGATCGATTTCTTAAATTTTAATCGTAAGACTAATTAATCTATTTTCGTTAATTGTGATCACATTTTAAGAGTAAACATGACATATGTATATATTTTTAGATTCAGAATGTCATGAAGAATACGATGCAATCAATTATAAATCTGTTTGCGAAAAATCGATTTTAATGACAACTTTAATGAGCAAACTCATTAATTAATTTGTAAGCCTCCAAGCTGAAATGCAATACCAAAGT
>NC_090247.1:36340837-36355837 GCF_037325665.1 Littorina saxatilis
ATTTGTCGGCCAAAACCCGTAATAAAATAGTCAGAGACAATTACGTAGACTGTCTACACTAAAACAGGCTATAGAAGACGCGGCCGGAGTTGAGTTTGAAGCACACAAACAAAAGTGCTCTGGCATTAATTGACGGTCAATTTTTTGTCCTGCGAGGTCATTAAGTGCAGTGCCAGAAACCCAAACTGCACTCATAGCTCCAGGGGCCATTGAAAGGCCGATTCTCACTATGATTCGTGCAGTTCCGACGCAAGCCGAAAATCAGGCGCTTTGGCATGCACAAGTATTGAAAGTTTGTCAGAAAATGTTATTCAATGTACACATATTTCATATCTTAGATCAAAAGGGCAGTGAACAGACGCGGGACGGACAGATAGAGAGACGGGTGGGGAAGATGGATGGACGGACGGGTGGATGGACTGACGGTTGGAGAGAGGAGGTGGATGGTTGGATGGATAGCCTGTCGGATGGACTCGTCAGATGAACGCGTGGTTGGCTGAGTGAAGGCACAGATGAATTAACAGACGCACTAAGGAACAGATTTTGGCCTAAGCGAAAGCTACAATATCACCCAACAACTTTCACGGTTCAGTAACTCCAAACCAAACACCCACAAACAAGCCAGGGAACAAGAGCTATAGCCTTCATCTAATATTAACAGCCAAAAAAAGAAGAAGATCCCCAGAAGCGACAGCACAGAGATGCGTATCGGGTCCGT
Source organism: Littorina saxatilis (assembly GCF_037325665.1). Taxonomy (NCBI): domain Eukaryota; kingdom Metazoa; phylum Mollusca; class Gastropoda; order Littorinimorpha; family Littorinidae; genus Littorina; species Littorina saxatilis. Next base: position 36,341,556 of record NC_090247.1, read on the forward strand.
AACCGAATAGTGGAACCGGCTCGATGCGCAGTGTTACGTTAATGGACCTCAGTCACGCAGACTGGGACCCATGGGGGCTACTACACAGCTCACAGGCTACACGTTACTTGTTAAAAGGTCGCCACACCGTGCGCCAAACAAAGTGGCCTGTTGGTTGACGCATCGCCAAGAGTCGTATTAGCTTAATGGTGATTGCGTTTTGTAGATTTTAGTCTTGACAATGACTATGTCATGATGATGTCTTGCTCTTCTTTTGAAGTGCCGTGACGACTTCAGATAACATCTGAACATTGTGATCGCGTTTTGCACATTCTAACCTTTCTTAGTTACAAAGTGGTATCCGCGATGCGCCTCGCGAGTGTGTCTTAGTTTAATACATGTATAATAGGGATCGCTGTTTGTAGATTTGGACTGATCCTTTGACATCAACAGAACTTTTGCCTGTACCGTAACGCTTCAAAGCATCACTATCGATTAAGAATATTTACTTTGGAGTACATTTGAATAAAGAAGTTATACCTACAGCGGTCACACCTTACCCAGGGTATCTCTTTACAAATACGTAATTGGGTTTGAAGACGGAATTATTGCTTTCCGGTTTTCGTATTTTACCACGATCACGTCATACAGAAGCCGTTTCATCTGACAACCAGTTATGACAATTTCAGAGCCTATTCAGTAGTCGGTTCTCGGAGAAAGATGGGGAAAATTGAATTCCCAAAGAAAGAATACAACTGAAGAACAAGTCGCGTAAGGCGAAATTACTACATTTAGTCAAGTTGTGGAACTCACAAAATGAAATTGAACGTAGTCCGCCGCTAGTGCAAAAGGCAGTGAAAGTGACGAGCCTGTTTGGCGCGGTAGCGGTTGCGCTGTGCTTCATAGCACGCTTTACTGTACCTCTCTTCGTTTTAACTTTCTGAGCGTGTTTTTAATCCAAACATATCATATCTATATGTTTTTGGAATCAGGAACCGACAAGAAATAAGATGACAGTGTTTTTAAGTTGATTTCGAAAATTTAATTTTGATCATAATTTTTATATTTTTAATTTTCGTCGAAAATTGCTTGGCCAAAATTTCAATCAATTTGATTGAAAAATGAGGGTGTGACAGTGCCGCCTCAACCTTTACAAAAAGCCGAATATGACGTCATCAAAGACATTTATCGAAAAAATGAAAAAAACGTCTGGGGATATCATACCCAGGAACTCTTATGTAAAATTTCATAAAGAGCGGTCCAGTAGTTTAGTCTGAATCGCTCTACACACACACACACACACACGCACACACATACACATACACACACACACATACACCACGACCCTCGTCTCGATTCCCCCCCTCTATGTTAAAACATTTAGTCAAAACTAGACTAAATGTAAAAAAGAAGAGATGCTGGGCAAACTGCCGATGCAACATCTTGATTGAAAAAAAACAACAACCCAGGAACGAAAAGTCTGTACGTACATGTCCAAATTCAATGAAAACAGAAAGATAGAAAGACCGTAGACGACGAAGAAAATAAACGAAAAGAGAACAGAAATTCGAACACTCGCAACTGCAATCAGCGGTTTAGTATGTGAAGTCAGTCCTTTATTAAACATAAGAAAGAAACAAAACAAGGTTTTTTTCAATGAAAAAAGGAAGACGACAGAAAAAAAGAAAAAGAATGAAGAATGAAGAAAAACTATGCAACCCGCAACGGCAGCAGCTTTATATATGGGGGCCATCCTTTCTGACCCTAAATCTAGCAATTTCACAGGAGTAAAGGAAGAAAGAAGGAAACAACGAAACGAAAAAGAAAACAAGTCGCGTAAGGCGAAAATACAATATTTAGTCAAGTAGCTGTCGAACTCACAGAATGAAACTGAACGCAATGCCATTTTTCAGCAAGACCGTATACTCGTAGCATCGTCAGTCCACCGCTCATGGCAAAGGCAGTGAAATTGACAAGAAGAGCGGGGTAGTAGTTGCGCTAAGAAGGATAGCACGCTTTTCTGTACCTCTCTTTGTTTTAACTTTCTGAGCGTGTTTTTAATCCAAACATATCATATCTATATGTTTTTGGAATCAGGAACCGACAAGGAATAAGATGAAAGTGTTTTTAAATTGATTTGGACAATTTAATTTTGATAATAATTTTTATATATTTAATTTTCAGAGCTTGTTTTTAATCCGAATATAACATATTTATATGTTTTTGGAATCAGCAAATGATGGAGAATAAGATAAACGTAAATTTGGATCGTTTTATAAATTTTAATTTTTTTTTACAATTTTCAGATTTTTAATGACCAAAGTCATTAATTAATTTTTAAGCCACCAAGCTGAAATGCAATACCGAAGTCCGAGCTTCGTCGAAGATTACTTGACCAAAATTTCAACCAATTTGGTTGAAAAATGAGGGCGTGACAGTGCCGCCTCAACTTTCACGAAAAGCCGGATATGACGTCATCAAAGACATTTATCAAAAAAATGAAAAGAACGTCTGGGGATTTCATACCCAGGAACTCTCATGTCAAATTTCATAAAGATCGGTCCAGTAGTTTAGTCTGAATCGCTCTACACACACAGACAGACAGACAGACAGACAGACAGACAGACACACGCACATACACCACGACCCTCGTTTCGATTCCCACTCGATGTTAAAATATTTAGTCAAAACTTGACTAAATATAAAAAGAAAGACGACGGAAAAGACAAAAAGAAAATGAGAAAAGAATTGAACAAACCCGCAAGTTCATGCAACAGCTTTCAATTTCAGCGACACAGACGACGCACTGCATATTATTATTATGGGGGATTATCTATTTTTTTTTGTTTTTTTGTTAAAGTCTTGTTTAATATTATTATTATTTATTATGAACGTTTTAATGTTTTGTTTTACTCCAACTAATTTTTTTAATGTTTAAAATAAATAAATAATTAATTAATATATATTTTTTTTAATCCTAGGCCTGCGGCCAGGGGGAGGGGGCGAAGTATACCGGTACCATTTGAGAATCAGACCAAATGAGAATTGAACCATTTGAGAACATCCTTTTTTTTCAATCACTACATCGAAGGCCTGCGGCCCGGGGGGGGGGGGGAGGGGGGGGTTCACATGGTTTGTTTGTTTGTTTGTTTCAGACCCACATCCATATACACACATTTCACATTTTAAACCATTTGTCGGCCCCCTGTCGATATTTATCGACTGAGTTCCTTGTTGTAAAAAAGTAAAATTTAAGGGGCTTATTGTCCGTCAGGTCTTAATTGCCTATATTGGACATGAATTGGTTTATACGATTCGAGTTTTACGCCCTCACGGCTTTTTGATGTTTGCGTGTTTAGGTGGTATCAGCCATCTGCACTACCAAGATCTTTAACGTGCCATTGTGGTGACAGTGGGGTGGGAGATGGATACCGTCTCTGGGTCTGCACATAAAGTTGACCCGTGTCCGTCCCGGCCCGGATTCGAACAAGCGACCTCTCGATCACAAGTCCAATGCTCTACCACCTGAGCTACCCGGGCCCCCCTTGTTGATGTTGCGATAGGGATTATGACGAGTACTTGGCCTGTTTTCCTTTCACACAACGTGTAGCGGGCCGGGGTAATCTGCAGTGCGTCGTTTGTCCTGCTGAAGTTACATTGGTGAGCGCCAGGCCTTATCAAACAATTTCACCCTTTTTTCTTTCTTCTCCTTTTCCCTTTCTCTGTGATTTACAACCTGTGCATGCCAGAGAGCACTCCACCTTTACGAATGCTGGCATCTTCGATTTTCCTTCCCGCTCGTTTCGTAACTAACTGCGGCCAACTGTCCCTATCCGTGTCGTAAGTGATATTCGTTGTGACATAATCAACGGTTATGTTTCCGCCGGGCACCGATAGGGGGCCCGCGTTCTCGGCTGTGACGTGATAACGTCTCGGTTAGCGCGAAGAGAAAAGACATTATTGGTTTTGAAGGAGATAAAAAGGTGAAAAAAGACAAAGTAAAAAAAAAGAAAAAATGGGAAGAACAATAAAAAAAAAACGAAAAGAAAAGAAAAGAGAAGCAGTAAAAGGGAGAGGGGTTGGGGTGGGGTGGGGTGGGGTTGGGGAGGGGGCGGGTTGTAGTAAAGGATGCGAACTGGCCGATACACGGAGAGACAAATGAAGAAGCCAAGGAAGAACAATAATTACGTCAATGATAAAAGATAACAGAGAAATGTTTTAGGAAGGAAAGAAGAGAGTAAAGGAAAGTGTGAAAAGATCCCCAACAGATTATAAATAAAAGAGAGACGTGCTCAAGGAAGGGAGGAAGGAAAGAAGAAATATTTCCAAGAACTGAATCCAAGAACAAATGTGACAAAAACAAAAAAATGTGTGTAAGAGAGACAAGACTTAATTGTATAGCAAGGACGCTTCAGAAAGAACGAAACCAACAGTTCCATCAACACATCTGTTTCGTTGGACTCTCTCTCTCTCTCTCTCTCTCTCTCTCTCTCTCTCTCTCTCTCTCTCTCTCTCTCTCTCTCTCTCTCTCTCTCTCTCTCTCTCTCTCTCTCTCTCTCTCTCTCTCTCTCTCTCTCTCTCTCTCTCTCTCTCTCTCTATCTCTCACTCTCTCTCTCTCTCACTCTCTCTCTCTTTCTCTGTCTCACTCTCTGTCTCTCTCTCTCTCTCTCTCTCTCTCTCTCTGTCTCTCCCACTCTCTCTCTGTCTCTCTCTCTCTCTCTCTGTCTCTCTCTCCCTCTCATCCTCTCTCTCTCTCTCTGTCTCTGTCTCTCTCTCTCTCACTCTGTCTCTCTCTCTCTTACTCTGTCTCTCTCTCTCTCTCATTCTGTCTCTTGCTCTCTCTCTCTCTCTCTCTCTCTCTCTCTCTCTCTCTCTCTCTCTCTCTCTCTCTCTCTCTCTCTCTGTCTCTCTCTCTCTCTCATCCTCTCTCTCTCTCTGTCTCTCTCTCTCTCTGTCTCTTCTCTCTGTACCTCTCTCTCTCTGTACCTCTCTCTCTCTGTCTCTCTCTCTCTCTCTCTCATCCTCTCTCTCTCTCATCCTCTCTCTCTATCCCTTCCTCTCTCTCTCTCACTCTCCCTCTCTCTCTCTCTCTCTCTCTCTCTCTCCCTCTCTCTCTCTCTCTCTCTGTCTCTCTCTCTCCCCCCCTCTCTCTCAGCAAAATACCCAAACGAAGGTTGCATTTCCGAAGCTATGGAACTGATGAGAGCACGGCTGCTTGCTGATTAGCTATCGATCATGCATGCAGGATGCTGAGCCTCCGTGCAATTTGCAGTTATTGCCCTCATCGTCTGCTCTCGTCTATATATCTCTCTGCATTGCTCTTTTATGCCAGTTATGCTGGAAGTTCGCACCGGGAGGTGCTTAATTGCGTGGGGTGAAATATCATATTTTGAGCACTTTTTGTTGTTGTTGAAAATGTGCATTCTTGATGTAATGGTGTGAATTTGACATTGCTGTGTATTATACAGGGTGACCCCCAAAAAATGCAACCCTCAGAAATGCTAATAATGTCTACATCTGTTGACCAAATTACTTTATGTTTGGGGAACATAACTTTCAGCCTATGCATGACCTTTCCACAAAGTGACTATTCTATAGATCAAATGGTCTGACATCTGTTTGTGCAATTTCTTGTTGGAAGGGTCATGCATAGGCTCAAGTTTTAGTCCTTCAAATATGAAGTGATTCGGTCAACAAAATGATGTAGAAGTTATTAACATTTTTGTGGGTTGCATTTTTTTTGGTCACCCTGTATATCTCGCTCTTCTGTTCGCGACTGTATGTGTCTGTGCATAGCTCTGTTATACCAGTCATGCTGGAATTGTCAGCAGGAGGTGCATAATTGTAAGAGTGAACTATAATCATATTATTTACGCATTTTCAACCCTTATATATATGGGATGCATGATGATATGCTTGGTGTCTCTCCTGCTCTCGTCTGTGTATCTCAATGCAAAACTCTTTTATACCAAACATGATAGACGGAAGTACGCCTCAGAAGACCTTAAGTTGTCTATGTGAACTATCATAATATAATGCTCATATATACTTGTATTGGTGTTGGTTCATTTCTGTGTATATAGTTTTCAAACTAGCAATTCTCGAAGTTCGCTCCAGGAAGTGTATAATTGTGCGAGTCTGTCTGTCTGTCTGTCTAACTGTCTATCTGTCTGTCTTTCTGTCTGTGTGTCTGTCTGTCTGTCTGTCTGTCTGTCTGTCTGTCTGTCTGTCTGTCTGTATCTCTGTCTGTTTATTTGTTTATCTGTCTGTATGTTTTTCTGTAAGTATGTATGTCTGTCTGTCTGTCTGTTTGTCTGTAAGCCTGTAAGTCTGTCTGTCTGTCTCTCTGTCTGTCTGTCTGTCAGTCTCTCTCTCTCTCTCTCACTCTCTCTCTCTCTACCCCCTCCTCCTTCCCCCTCCCCCCACCCCCAATTCAACCCTACCCCCTCTCGTGACGGACGAGATACAGGTGAACCAATCCCATTATTTATCGAATTATTCCGAGCCGATTGACGGCAAGGCGAAACACGACCCCAACCGTTCACGCTGGGCAAGCATTCCACGAGTCGACGCTAACGAACCGTTGCAAATACGTTAGCGAAACCTCTCTTGTCGGCTCTCCGGATCAATTGCAGATGCGCCCAAAAAACAGCACTAAACACGTAAAAAAGACATCAGCTGGTAAAGTGAGGGAGATATCCACTCGGGACTGTTTCGCACAACGTTTTGAGATGAACTTCTGAAGCGGAAATTTCCCTGTATATTTTAGAAGAGAGGGACCGAGACGGGTTGTGGAGCGTGGTCAGATTAGAGCTAATTCCAGTCTGGATCGATGGCTGGGTTGTTGTAAACAGCTCATCGGAGCAGCACACTCTGCTAAAAAGGGTTTCAATTGATGCTTTTTCGAGGACCAGCGAGAGCACCCGAGTCGGATAAAATCATTTCAATGGCCCACTCAAAGCTCACTCCTGGTTTTAAGGTTTGCATGATGCACCTGAACGCACAAGCACAAGGACAGACATGCAGACACACAGAGAAACACAGACGCAGACACACAGACAGACAGACACACAGACACACATACAGACAGACAGACACACAGACAGACAGACGCACACACAGACACACAAACAGACACACACACACACACACACACACTTGATACACACACACACACACATACACGCACACACACACCGTGGCACACACACACACACACACTGACACACACACATACACGACGCGTCTGTCTGTCTTTCCGGCTGTTTATCTGTGTCTTCCTGTCTGTCCGTCACTCTTTTGGTTGCCTACAACTCCTGCGATATCGGTGGATTCTGCATCCCTATGATAATTGAACTGTGGGGAACATTTCTGTCAACAAACGTTGTCCAGAGTTGCAATTAAGCAAACATAAACAGAACAGAATTTCAGCCAAAGAGACAAAAACTGACTCACAACGAACAACACTGTAACGTTATTGACGTGGTTGCTTTTGTCTTAGTTTGCAAGTGAGAATGGCTGAGTAAAGCATTGTTTAAAGGCACAGTAAGCCTCCCGTAAACCATCACAGAGCTCCCCGAGCGTCTAAATACAGTACAAGCATACTTCCATTTGAACGCTCACCGAACGGGAACATCCTGGCTGCTTTCTGTCGAGCGTGAGACATTTTCAAAGAATTTATTTTCGTAGACTTGTTCCGTTAACAACAACGGCGCCTCGTTTTTGCGCTAGACCTAACTTTTAAAATCTAAATAATAAATTGACAGCTTGTTACACAAACATTCTTTAATCATAAAAGAATTCGTTTTTCATCAAGACAAGATCAGAACAATTCGAAGTTGTGAAAGTTTAAAAAAAAGAAAAGCCCGGAAGCAGGGTCACGCAAGGGTCGTAGCAGACGACGGCCGGTTTATCAGTGCAACTGGGACAGGCTGATCTTTCTTAACCCAGTGTGAGATTTTCAGTGGGGCGACCACCCCCAACCCAGCGCGTCCCCGGGTGGCGGATAGGGGAACGGTCTTCAGATATGGAGATCAGCCGCTTGCGGCCGCGGACCAAACTGGCTCCGGGTGGGATCCCGGAAAATCCTCCCCCCTGTGCTCTCAGGGTAGGACGTACGGGCCATGAGCTAAGGGTGAGGTAACCCCGACAGAAAACCCCGAATGCTGAAGACGGAGGACCCGGGCCGCACGGCGCATTCTAACAAACCACGGGTACACGCACTTACGCAAATGAACACAAACTCCCACAGCTGGCCAAAGCATTACAGATGGTCAGACAAACCAGAAGAGTTGTCCTCCAGTGGATACCAGCACACTGTGGGATACCAGGAAATGAAAGGGCAGATGAGCTGGCAAAAGAAGGAGCCGTGGAAGACCAACCTGAAAACAGTGTCAGCTTTTGTGAGCAGAAGACAATCATCAAGGCATTGATGAGGCCAAGGACAAACAGAGATGACTACCACACAATGTCCAGAGAGCAGCAAGTCAACCTCATCAGGCTGCGTACTGGCCACAACAGGCTCAATGCTCACATGAACCGAAAGTTCAAGCTGGCGCCATCACCAACCTGTGCCTGCGGTCAAGAGGACCAAACAGCGGAACACATCTTACAGCGATGTCCCTTACTAGATGAGGAACGAAAAGAAGTGTGGCCGTCACCAACTCCCTTGCAGACCAAACTATACGGCAGTCGACAGGAGTTGGAGAAAACGACAACATTTATCACCAGTGCTGGACTGATTGTGTAACCTCTGCGAACGCCAAGAAGAAGAAGAAGAAGAAGAAGATCAGTGCAAATCGCCGTTCCTCTCAACAGTCAAAAGCCATCGCTAGAGTTCTTGTGAACCACAGCCGTTGTTTCGTGCATAAAAAAACGTGCTATTGTAGATAAGCTCACGTCGAGTCGCATTCAAATGACTAACTATGACGACTGCATTGTGAAAAGGGAAAACTGGATCACACGGGTTCACGATGGCTCAGGGGTAAGATAAACCACGCAAAAATAAATTCTTTGAAAATTGTTCGCTCTTTACGGAGGGCACCTAGGATGTTCTCAATTGGTGAGTGTTTAAATGAAATGGTGTTTGTACTGTGTGTAAAAGCCTGACCGTATCTGTGATGGTTTACGGGAGGCTTACTCTGCCTTTAAACCAAAAGCCCTCGACGCGGTACAGCGGGCTCAGAGCTATATCCCGCATTCTGGAATTGAAGTTGTGCTTATTAGCTAGCACCCTTGTCCTACTCCCCTGCCTTCCATGTTTTTCGATCCTTTCAAAACACATGTACATTCTTCAAATGAGTCTCCGAATCTTGAAAGTACGTTGCTTTATTAAACATAACGGGAATAAAAGACAGACATCGGCGAAATTGAGTGCCTTTTGATCGAAAATGCTGCTCACCCTGCTTAGGCTAAACTCCCAACCAGTTGATTTTCTTATCGTATCCAAGTAAGGGGGTGGTCTTACACTATTTAAAAGCCTGTGTATATAGATTCAACATAAGGCTAAACAAAAATATACGTTGGTTTAGGGTAACATGACTAGCAAAATAGGGTCGGTAGGTCGGCTTTTCAGTTGATTTTTGAATTTTGAATTTTTAGTCTTGGTATGGTTCGCAAAATATAGAGGTTGGTTTTTTTGTGTTTGTTTGAGAAATGACAAAAAAAGTTTTAGGGTCGGCGGGATAAAATAGGGTCGGTCGGGTTACCCTAAACCAACATATATTTGTGTTTGGCCTTATGTTGAATGCACACTCCTTCCCTTGGGTACTGTTCGGCTTATTCCCCAAGGTCTATCTATACACAGGCTTTTAAATAGTGTAAGACCACCCCCTTACTTGGATACGATAAGACAATCAATTGGCTGGGAGTGGCATTTTTGGTTGTTTGATTTGATGTGGCAGATTAACACTAACTAACTATAGCGTCAGTTAAGAAATCAACTTATCAAAAAATTACAAGCCATTCGTTCTTTGAGGCTGAAGTATGAAACATGGCTACATGTATATATTGATGGTTAACTGTGATTTGATCGAACCTGTGAGCTCAGATTTCAAAGTTGCATAATTATATCGAGCAATTTGCCATCAGGTGAGGGTGGTCATTTACCAAGACAAAGAACCTATCAAACACAACAGCTGGAGTCGATTTGTAATTCGTTGACACACACACACGACACGCTTTCTCTCACTAAACGCTAACAAAACTAGCAATGAAACAGCAGCATGGCTCGTAAACTTCCCGCTCATCACATTGATTTGTGGAAGAATGGAGAGAACACGCAACTCGTGTACAACATCTGTTACACGACGCTGGCACGAGCGTTTTAACTGTTCCCGGAGGCCCTAAATTCTTTCAACAAAGCAACCACAAGAGTGATATGATACCTCTCGTCGCGGTAATTACTATTCAATGGAAACAGTATCCAGGTTCTAAAAGCGATGGCACCACCACTGATATTTGAACACACCTAATATTATAGTGGCGTTAAAGTGCGGTTATGCCGCAAGGTTAAGTGCTATCACCATTGTTGTTCTGGCAACGGAGGGCGGGAACACTATATCCTGCGGTGCATATAATTATTAGTGCTTCGATCTTGTGGGCGGTTCTGCTTCGACATCTTCTGGTTCTGGTCTAATCTTACAAAGACAATGTTCTTCTCCGCAGAAAAATGTCATCCGGTGTTATAGCCTGTCTGAGCCTCGGAGAGATGATGGGTGTATAAGAGGATTTGCGGAGCGGACACATGTTGTTCAAAAACTGAGACACTGAGAGGTTGTCTTTGAAGTCTGTCTCAGTATAATGCTTGGAAGGAAATGGATTTTCAGGGGGATTTCCATATCCAGCATATACGGCGGGTCCAAAAACGTCGCTTCCACGGAATTAATTTGTGCCGTGCGTGAACTTTAAAGAAACCGGTTTCTCGTAATTAGCCTATGTTTGTTTGTTCCAAAATGAGTTCAGACTGCTTGGGCAACGAACATTGTCTGAAAAATTTAGCTTTTACACACTGTTCTACACTGTTAGTTTAAAAAACCCAACTTGTTTTCATACACGTAAATTTGTAATGAAATACGTTTACAAAATGAAAGCACGTTTATTGTCACTCCTTTGTCGTTTAATGAATGTTTTAATTAATTTTGTCGGAACTCGATTTATAGAACATGTAATTCCTCTACAACCCAGTACCCAACCCCTTCCAGGTTGCTTGTGTTCAGCCTAACGAAAAAAGAAAGTAAGAAATGGACAACAAAGGGAAGAGAGATAAATAAAAACAAGTCGCGTAAGGCGAAAATACAACATTTAGTCAAGTAGCTGTCGAACTCACAGAATGAAACTGAACGCAATGCAACGCAGCAAGACCGTATACTCGTAGCATCGTCAGTACACCGCTCATGGCAAAGGCAGTGAAATTGACAAGAAGAGCGGGGTAGTAGTTGCGCTAAGAAGGATAGCACGCTTTTCTGTACCTCTCTTCGTTTTAACTTTCTGAGCGTGTTTTCAATCCAAACATATCATATCTATATGTTTTTGGAATCAGGAACCAACAAGGAATAAGATGAAAGTGTTTTTAAATTGATTTCGAAAATTTAATTTTGATCATAATTTTTATATTTTTAATTTTCAGAGCTTGTTTTTAATCCAAATATAACATATTTATATGTTTTTTGAATCAGAAAAAGATGGAGAATAAGATGAACGTAAATTTGGATCGTTTTATAACAAAAATAATTTTTTTACAATTTTCAGATATTTAATGACCAAAGTCATCAATTAATTTTTAAGCCACCAAGCTGAAATGCAATACCGAAGTCCGGGCTTTGTCGGAGATTACTTGACCAAAATTTCAACCAATTTGGTTGAAAAATGAGAGCGTGACAGTGCCGCCTCAACTTTTACAAAAAGCCGGATATGACGTCATCAAAGACATTTATCAAAAAAATGAAAAAAACATCTGAGGATATCATACCCAGGAACTCTCATGTCAAATTTCATAAAGATCGGTCCAGTAGTTTAGTCTGAATCGCTCTACACACACACACAGACAGACAGACACACATACACCACGATCCTCGTCTCGATTCCCCCCCTCTATGTTAAAACATTTAGTCAAAACTTGACTAAATGTAAAACAAGTCGCGTAAGGCGAAATTACTACATTTAGTCAAGCTGTGGAACTCACAGAATGAAACTGAACGTAGTCCGCCGCTAGTGCAAAAGGCAGTGAAAGTGACGAGCCTGTTTGGCGCGGTAGCGATTGCGCTGTGCTTCATAGCACGCTTTACTGTACCTCTCTTCGTTTTAACTTTCTGAGCGTGTTTTTAATCCAAACATATCATATCTATATGTTTTTGGAATCAGGAACCGACAAGGAATAAGATGAAATTGTTTTTAAAACGATTTCGGAAATTTAATTTTGATCATAATTTTTATATTTTTAATTTTCAGAGCTTGTTTTTAATCCACATATAACATATGTATATGTTTTTGGAATCAGAAAATGACGAAGAATAAGATGAAATTGTTTTTGGATCGTTTAATAAAAAAAATAATTTTAATTACAAGTTTCCGATTTTTAATGACCAAACTCACTCATTAGTTTTTAAGCCACCAAGCTGAAATGCAATACCAAACCCCGGGCTTTGTCGAAGATTGCTTGGCCAAAATTTCAATCAATATGATTGAAAAATGAGGGTGTGACAGTACCGCCTCAACTTTTACAAAAAGCCGGATATGACGTCATCAAAGGTATTTATCGAAAAAATGAAAAAAAGTCCGGGGATATCATACCCAGGAACTCTCATGTCAAATTTCATAAAGATCGGCCCAGTAGTTTAGTCTGAATCGCTCTACACACACACAGAGACAGACAGACAGACAGACAGACACACATACACCACGACCCTCGTCTCGATTCCCCCCTCTATGTTAAAACATTTAGTCAAAACTTGACTAAATGTAAAAAGAAAGAAAGAACTGAAAGGAATAAAGAAAGAAAGAAAGAAAGAAAGAAAGAAAGAATAAAGATTTAAGACATCAAAGAAAGAAGAAAGAAAGAAAGAAAGAAATAAAGGTAAAGGAGAGAAACAAAGAAATGAATAGACAAGCATTTCCGTCAAAATCGTTGAAATACCATATTTGCATTAAAGAAGCATTTCTCTTCTTGTTTTAGATACGTTTTTCTAGCGTCATAAATCTTGGTCAGTGACAGTTTTGCCACAAATAAAACGCGGACTGACATCATAGCATCATAAAACTGACAAAAGTAGCACGCTTTCATCATTGACATAGATTATAAAACTTGTCTTAAAAATACTGTTCTTTCCGTGGAAACGATCAAATATGCATACCACCACATATTTGTCCAGGACTTTACAAGGAATAAAATCACTATGCCTTTAAGACATAAATAGAAATAGAATTCAACACTCTGACTGCTTCCTACGCAAAGAAAAGAAGAAATTCCTCAATTAATTTCGCAGTTTTACATAAGTGTTAAATATAGTTTGGTCCAACAACAACAAAATAGTCTGTTTACGGTATCCCGACCGACCCTATTTTTTCGCGCGACCCTAGACTTTTTTTGGGGCATTTGGGGAGAGAAAAAAAATTAAATAAAAATTTTTTTTTAAAAGTCTTGTTTCTTGGCAAAATAACTTTAAAATATGTTTTTTTGGAAAAAAAATAAAAAAAATAAAAATCCCGACCTACCGACCCTATTTGTTTTTGCCTATGTAAAACAGACTGGGGTTTTTTTTTTTGCCTTATGTAAATAATTCAGCATACAATTCCCACTCTGCACAGATTGCAGACAGAATAAAGGTCTTTGGTATAGGTCCAAGTGGAAGGATGCTCTGAGAGAGACTGATTCTGTGCCAGTGGGCTACACAAAATGATTGGATGTAATGAACTTTCAGATACTGATACCCCGAAAAATGGTTTAAATTGAAAACGTTGCAATGCCTAAAAGATCAGTATATACAATCGTGGTTTTCAGAATTAAATGAAAAAGAAACTTGTTTGAATTACAGATTGTTTGAAGATACATTTATATTTGAAAATTATTTGAACATTTTACCCAATAACCTAGCATTCTCTTTTTTTACGTTTTAGAACATTAAATCATAAATTGCCAATACAGAAAGGCCGAATGTTAAATATACCACATAGCGAAAGAATATGTGTTAAATGCCAGTCTGGAGAACTCGGAGATGAATTTCATTACATATTTCAGTGTCATTTCTTTGAAAATTTGAGGAAAAGGTTGTTAACATTGTATTTTCGTAGAAATTCAAATGCAGTC
>NC_090247.1:36360837-36395837 GCF_037325665.1 Littorina saxatilis
TGCCTCTCAGTGTGTCTCAAAGCAACACAAACCCTGGGTTTGAAAGCAGAGTCATACGCTTTGCAACCGAGTAACAGTCGTCTGACTTCAACCAAATTTCATCTGACTGGTGCCGTGTGTTTGTTTGTCCGCTCAATTGTTGGTATAGATAGGTATGATTTTGTATTCATGAACACAAGTTAGATTTTTAATATCTCAATATGTCTGTATGTGTCAGAGACATAATGTACAACCCCAGGCCTGAAAGTAGGATTATAGTCATTGCACCCGAGTGATTTCAACCGTAAGTCGCATGACTTGTACGCCGTGTTTTTGTTTCGCGACATAATTCGTTGGTACCTCTGGTGGTTTCACAATGCTGAGTGAGAGGGAGGTATACTAGTCATATAAACTGGTGACAGCCGTCTGATTTCAACCATATTTCACCATGTGTTTCTTGTTTTGTTTGTTTATGGACAGAATGTTTTTTAACGGTTTCGGCGTTTTCCGACATAATTGTTGGTATGTGTATTTGTCACGACAAAGGGTTCGAAAGAAGGGTAATGAATAGTCGCTGAGCTGTGACAGCTGTCAGACTTTTACCATTGTACTTCTGCGTGGTGCCGTGTGTTTTCCATTTTATTCTTAACATAAAGGATTTCATTGACATTCGACACCGAGAGCATTTTTCTTTTTATTGCATTTGAATCGCTGTATTCGTTTCCTCCGATCATAACTATCGGTTCATCCTGCTTTAGCTGGCTGTTAAAATAAATGGTATGCTTACACCATTAAGATCGATAATCAACATGCATCTGTCTCTCTGTCTCTCAGCCTCTGTCTGTCTGTCTCTCAGTCTCTGACTGTCAGTGTCTCTATCACCTGTCTATGTCTCTGATTGTCTGTATGTCTGTCTATCTGTCTGTCTGGCTACCTGTATGTGTCTCTGTCTGTCTCTGTCTCTCAGTCCGTTCATCAGTCTTTGTCTCTCTGTTTTTTCTCACCGTCTGTGCGTCTGTCTCTATCCGTCAGTCTATCTGTTTGTACATGTGTGCATGCATGTCTGTCCACGGTATGTCTGCCTGTCTGTCTGTCTGTCTGTCTGTCAGCCTGACTGTCTGTCTCTCCGGCTCCCCCCCCTCTCTCTCTCTCTCTCTCTCTCTCTCTCTCTCTCTCTCTATATATATATATATATATATATATATATATATATATCTAGCTCTGTCTATCTGTCTCTCTGTCTCTGTCTCTGTCTCTGTCTCTCTCTCTCTCTCTCTCTCTCTCTCTCTCTCTCTCTCTCTCTCTCTCTCTCTCTGTATACATGTACTTCCGTGTGTGCGTGCATCTGTGTGTGTGTGTGTGTGTGTCTGTCTGTCTGTCTGTGTGTGTGTCTGTCTGTCTGTCTGTCTGTGTCTGTGTCTGTGTGTGTGTCTGCCTGTGTGTCTGTCTGTCTGTCTGTCAGTCTGTCTGTCTGTCTGTCTGTCTGCCTTTGTCTCTATCTCTTTTTTTTTATTAGTCTGTGTCTGTGTGTTTGCACGTGTATGCTCGCGCACTGATGCATGTCTGTGACATATTTCTCGGTGCAACGCCGCACCTGTCAAGTACGAGAATAAAAAGCGTCCAGTTTCAAAGATGTTCGTATTTTGCATTCTCTTTACAAAACCGTGATAACTTCACAGCACACTCGTTAAAAGACCAACTGCAGAGGCTTAATTTTTAACGCCGCAGGTTTAGGGTGTCTGTAACACCGTATGATTTGTCCGGGTTGAGGTTCACCCAGAATTCAAATTCTTTGTGGAGAAAAAGATTGGGTAAGAAATATTTTCGAAGAGCATTGTTGCACCACACTTTGAAGTAATCCCACACTTTGAAGTAAACCCATTTTTTACTTCAAAGTGTGGGGGGATCTTCCCACACTTTGAAGTAAACTCAGTTTTTACTTCAAAGTGTGGGGGGATCTTCCCACACTTTGAAGTAACTTACTTCAAAGCGTGGGACTTTTGCATCGCCTGTTTGAGCCTGATGATTTTGTCAAAAAAAATGGCAAAGTCTTTTGGATGAGTGAACAGAAAAAGTGAGCGAGCCAAGAAACATAGTGATGTTTGTTATCAGGCTTTAAGCAATGTCCCATTGTTGAGTGTGACGAAAACTCGTGGTGACGATTTTAAAACATGTTGGGTCACGCATGGTCCAATCTTACATGGTCCAACCTTACATGGTCCAACCTTACATGGTCCAACCTTACATGGTGCAACCTTACATGGTCCAACCTTACATGGTCCAATCTTACTTGGTCCATATATATATTATTGGACCATGTAAGATTAGACCATGTAAGATTGGATCATGTAAGGTTGGACCATGTAAGGTTGGACCATGTAAGGTTGGACCATGTAATATTGGACCATGTAAGATTGGACCATGTAAGATTGGACCATGTAAGATTGGACCATGTAGGGTTGGACCATGTAATATTGGACCATGTAAGATTGGACCATGTAAGGTTGGACCATGTAAGGTTGGTCCATGTAAGATTGGACCATGTAAGGTTGGACCATGTAAGGTTGGACCATGTAATATTGGACCATGTAAGGTTGGACCATGTAAGGTTGGACCATGTAAGGTTGGACCATGTTATATTGGACCATGTAAGATTGGACCATGTAAGGTTGGACCATGTAAGATTGGACCATGTAAGATTGGACCATGTAAGATTGGACCATGTAAGGTTGGACCATGTAAGATTGGACCATGTAAGATTGGACCATGTAAGGTCGGACCATGTAAGGTTGGACCATGTAAGATTGGACCATGTAAGATTGGACCATGCGTGACCCAACATGTTTTAAAATCGTCATCACGAGTTTTCGTCACACTCAACAATGGGACATTGCTTAAAGCCTGATAACAAACATCATTATGTTTCTTGGCTCGCTCACTTTTTCTGTTCACTCATCCAAAAGACTTTGCCATTTTTTTGGACAAAATCATCAGGCTCAAACAGGCGATGCAAAAGTCCCACGCTTTGAAGTAAGTTACTTCAAAGTGTGGGAAGATCCCCCCACACTTTGAAGTAAAAACTGAGTTTACTTCAAAGTGTGGGAAGATCCCCCCACACTTTGAAGTAAAAAATGGGTTTACTTCAAAGTGTGGGGCACATCCCCACACTTTGAAGTAATTTACTTCAAAGTGTGGGATTACTTCAAAGTGTGGTGCAACAGAGCATGGCAGCTGGAGACCCCCTTTTTTTTTTTCTTTTTTTTTTTTTTTTAATCTCGCGCAGTAAAATGACGAAAGTGCAAATTCATTAAGCCACCAAGCTGTAAGGTTAATATTTTGTTGTGCCACTGTTCAGCAGTTAGAAAAACGCACACGAGAGAATCATGCACCACTCAGCTGTCACTAATAACAGACACAAAAATTATGAAAGCATGTACTGCACACACATGCTACCGAAATAAAAAAGACACACAATTAATTAAGGTAGTGTGTGCCAGTCAATGCGACTTACCGTCTAGTCAATCTAATAAAAAAAAAGAAAAACAGACCAATCACCTCTATCAATGATTTTTAATTTACTTAAATACTTGTTCTAATTCCTTAATACGGTAACCATAATCAAAACTTTTTTTTTAAAGTGATAACAAATGCACACAATGATTTTCGACGGTAAAATTTTGTTGAACTCTTTTTCAGAGCCTGGACAGCAACTTGGAACCAATGCATCAAATTGGTGAAGAAGGGCGGTCCCATGTGTATACTTATATAAGCTATATACGAGTGCTACTGGATGTGTCAACAGAAAATGCTGTATACTAAGTGGATACATGTTCGGTGTCCTTCGGAAAGTGTTTTGTCTTCAGTGCATTCAGGTCAACTACCATAGGCAACTCTTGACGAAGACGCCACTTTGACGATTCCAATCGGTCATCTCCTAAACCTGAAAAGTCACTCCGAAGAACAAAGGTACACAGAGGGAGGACACATTTTTCTTTTTCTCTTCCTCCCAATGTCACACAAGCGCCTGGCAATCAGTTTCAGTCGCTAAAGCAGTTAGGGGAGCACGCACACAACTTGGGATCCGCCTGAGCCATTGTCTCTGCAGACAGGAGAATTGCGCCACAAATTCAGTCCCTTTTTTGCTTTGGACATTTCTACAGATAAAAGAGGGGGGGGGGGGGGGGCAGGAAAGAGAAAGAGGGGTGCACAATTAAATAGAGTGAGAGAGAGAGAGAGAGATAGAGGGGGGAGATGGAGAGAGAGAGAGAGAGAGAGAGAGAGAGAGAGAGAGAGAGAGAGAGAGAGAGAGAGAGAGAAAGAGAGAGAAAGACTGACAGACAGAGACAGGGACCGAGACAGAGAGACATAATTATACAGACAAAGAGAGGTAAAGAGAGAGGAAGGAATTAGACTAAAATAGAGAGAGAGAGAGACAGAGAGAGAGAGACAGAGAGAGAGAGAGTTTGACCTCGATTCCATCCCTTCAACCCCTTTCTTGTCCCACCCCATCCCCTGTCCAATTTCACAGCATTAGCTTTATGTCCCCTGTCTCAGAGTTATCGTCCCCCTGCTGCCCAGGTTATGTCCCCTGCATAACGGCCATTTTTGTCGCCGGGAGACGAAGGACGAGGGGGAAGGGGGGAGGGGGGGTAGTGCTGTCGGGTTGTGGTGGTGATGGACGCTCTCTCTCTCTCTCTCTCTCTCTCTCTCTCTCTCTCTCTCTCTCTCTCTCTCTCTCTCTCTCTCTCTCTCTCTCTATTTATTGAACATTTATTTCATTCTGCTTTTATTTTGTTGAGTTTATTGTTGTAGTTGTTTTGTTCTCGCCACCCACGAATTTCACCCTGCTGTGGGATTATCGTATTATATAACAATTATGTTCCTACTTTTCTTGTGAGAAAAATATGTACTCGAGGGTTAGTGTTTTGCACTGCAATGACATTCTTGTGTATGAATTTCGAGCGCGCGCAAAAAAGAAAGGAGAAAGTAGAGGAAAGAATAGAGACAGACAGAGAGTGGAAGTGAGACAGAGACAGAGAGTGGAAGAGAGAGAGACAGAGAGAGACAGAGAGAGAGAGAGACAGAGAGACAGAGAGACAGAGACAGAGACAGAGAGTGGAAGAGAGAGAGAGAGAGAGAGAGAGACGGAGACAGAGACAGAGAGTGGAAGTGAGACAGAGACAGAGACAGAGAGTGGAAGAGAGAGAGAGAGAGAGAGAGAGACAGAGAGAGAGAGAGAGACTGAGACGGAGACAGATGCAAAGAGGGGAGGGGGGGGTAGGGGGCATTTTAACCGAGAGAGAAACAGAGAGAGAGACAAAGACAATGAGAGACAGAGAGAGAGACAGTGAGAGAGGAGTGTGGGCGCTCATCATTTATCCATGAAGAAAGAGGTAGAGAGAAAAAGAGAAACTCAAGTATAAATAGAGAGAGAAGGAGAGAGAGAGTGGAGTGAGAGAGAGAGATACTCAAGTATAAAGAGAGAGAGAGAGAGAGAAAGAGAGAGAGAGAGAGAGAAAGAAAGAGAGAGAGAGAAAGAACGAGAGACACACACACACAGAGAAAGACAGAGAGAGAGAGAGAGAAACAGGGAGAGAGACAGAGAGAGAGACAGAGAAAGAGAGAAAGAGAGAGAGAGACAGAGAGAGACAGAGAGAGACAGAGAGAGACAGAGACAGGGAGAGACAGAGAGAGAGAGAGAGAGAGAGAGAGAGAGAGAGGAGAAGAGAGGGGGGGGGAGGGGTGCTCATCCAATCATTCAGCCATTAGTCAGAACACAGAATGGCTGCTTTTCTTTTTCAGCGGAGAGCGGCACGAACTATTCGGGAGGAAACTAGTTTTGCAGCCCCGCCAATCTGTCAGCAAACGGTTGAAATTTCAACCCAAACTCGCGGCAACACAAAACACAACTTTGTGGCAAAAAAGATAGGCAAAACGTAAACGTGTGGCCATAAAGAAAGGCACCCATGAGCTTCCATCACCAGTTAGTTTTTGACATCGATAGCTCATCTTTTAGTATGTGCACTGAGTTATGCCTTTTGCTAGGAAGAAATAGTTTTTCTTTTGTTTCAGTGAAGCGTGTTCCTTAGTTTGAAAGCCTCACATTCCGTGTTCTGAGATAACGCCAACAGTCCAAAATGGCCGCTAGTTTTCTTAGATTAAGTGGAACTTCTGTAGAATGTCTTAAAACGGGACAAGTCTGGCGATTTTGGTCATGTCTTGTGGCATCTCTGTTTCAGCACATTGTTTTGGCATTTGTCACTATCGTAACTTTCTTTTGAGGCTAATTATGTTGTCCCTTCATTCTCGTCTTTCTCAAATAAGCGGTACATAATCAGCTGCATCTTACCGACCACCAGCTCAGACTAGAACACGAACAAAACAGACCGCCCACATGCTTTTTGAACAGTTTCTTTATAAGCCATTTGCGTTTTTAGAAAAAATAAGAACTATGTTGTCGATCGTGGTCGATCATGTACGCGAAACGTTCGACCAAGACTTGCTCAGCCAATCTATTGTCACTATGGAACACGCAATTTACTACACGTTCTGCTACTTGATTTGACTAAACTCAAGACTTGGCCCTTGTACTCCCCCTCCTTCCCCTCCATCCATACCCTAGGTCCAGCCCGAACTGAAGATGTAGACTTTATGTCTGAGGTCCATCCTTGCAGCTTGAGACCTCTCTTCTGCCGAGGGACAAGCTCGATGGAGACAATCCTGCAGAGGGCTTGCAGATGAAAGTCAACGGCCCCTGTTCGAGCTGCATGAGTGACAATATACACCGGTGGTCAATTGTTTTCAAGGGCTTACAAATTATTCTGAACTGTTTTATGTTCTCTCAGTTTTATTCTCAAAGTGTCGTCTTAAAGAATTGATCGAGGAAGATGAAGAAAACGAAGAACTCGAAACTTTTAGACGCCTTCTTCCCGTTTTTCAATACCACAAAAGCTATTTTCTTGAAGAGGTCAAGCGTTCATCAAGTAAAAAAAAAAGTAAAGCTATTAAATCCAGACGGAACCAACGCCACCATTCGTTCAAGCACTGAGGCTTCTACCCTAAAATTGCCCACAGAGTAAGTCACGTTCAGCATCGGAGAACGGAAAACAACAGGTGACGAGGCAGCCGTCGGCTTCAACACAAAATGCTGGAAGCAGCAGCCACAAGCAATGGCTTTGCCAGCCGCCATGTCATTAGGAGTTTGATTTACTTCCAGTTCTGATTCCGAGCCAACTTTTCCCCTCTTCTCTTGGCTTCTATATTTTTCTGTTCTTTCTGGGAATAGATCGGTGGAAATGGGCGGCGCTTGAAAGTGATTGACGGTTGTGCCGTAGACGTACACGTAACACTGTATGCAGCCATCAGTGGTGTGTTTTTAAAAACTTTTTGTTGTTTGAAGGTGCTTCCAAGTGACATGGAGCAGAGAGGACTGAGTAATACGAAGGAACTTTTGAAATGTTTTGTCATTTACGGGTGTTTTCTTTAAATCAGTTATCAAAAGGCAAAAGACAAAATGTGTGAAAACACGAATCCCCCCCCCCCCCCTCCGCCCGCTCCCTCCCCCTCATCCCAATCCCCACAATAAAAAGAAAGAAAGAACAAAAATTCACAAGGGTCAGCTCTAACCAAGCAAAGGATGAACAGTACAGTGACCCCCCCCCCCCCCCCTTTGAAGACCCCCCCTCCCCCCTGTTTTAAGACCCCCCTTTCAGACCCGGCCTAGTTGTACTGTACATTTACGTCAGTTTTAGGACTCCCTCCGCTTTAAGGCTTAATTTCCTCAGATTTGTGGAGGTCTTATTGAGAGGTTCCACTGTAGACACATAATACCGAGTCATATGTCCTCCACAAAGCATGCTGGTTCAGAATGATGATGCATCAAAATCATCGTCGTCATCGTCGTCGTCGTTGTCTTCTTCGTCTTCATTTTCTTCTTCTTCTTCTTCTTCTTCTTCTTCAAGCTTCTTCTTCTTCTTCTTCTTCTTCTTCTTCTTCTTCTTCTAATAATAATATCTTCTTCTCAAAAACTCCACCACAGTCACTTTATTTCCCTTCCCTTTTTTCTTTTAATTTAAACTGGCGACGGAATTTGCATTTAATCCCGACTTTCACGTCCTTTGAAGTTAGGTAAGGGGGTGGAGGAATATCGACGACCGATCGACACTTCATTCCAAAAAAAGCACAACGGAATTAACGTTTCTCGAGGGAGGGAAAGAACAACAACCCGAAAGACAAATTGTGCGGCCTGTCGTGAGAGAAAACACGACACCCGCTTGCACACACAGACACAGGCGCACGGCCAGGCACACGCGCGCACGCACGCATCCATGCACAAACACGGACACAGACACAGGTGAAGACAAAGACTGACACCGACAGACAGACAGACAGACATGCAGACAGACAATCTGACACACACACACACACACACACACACACACACACACACACACACACACACACACAGACAGCCCACCACCGACACCCCCCCCTTCCCCCTCCCCTACCTACCCACCCCTTTTCCTCCTCATAATCGATACCTCGCCTATACCAATCGAAGACAAGGGGTCCGGGGTCCGAACAAACACCAGGCGCCAACTTCGTCGTGTAATCAGCAACTGTTAAAGCCCAACATGCAGCAAAAACAAAGGACGGCTGAACAAACACGCCCGTTTGATTAAGGGCGACAGAGTCTAGAGGTGGCTGGTTGGATGGCGTGGACCCGGCTAGTGTGGCCAGCGACTCGCTATGTAGCTGAAACCGATATTGCCTCCAACAATCAACTTCATCGTCAAACTAATAACGCAGACTTGGAACATTAACAGGATTTAAACATGTTTTTCTTCCTGTTTGTTTTCTTTTCTTCTTCTCTTTATTTCTTTCTCTTCCTCTCGTTCTTTTGCTATTCTTCGGGGTTGGGGTTGGGGGTGGGATGGGAGGGGGGGTGTAGGGGGGGGGGGGGGGTAGGGGTTTCACGGGGGGCGCCGCTGTTGGAGATTGTAAAATGAAAGGCATCTTTGCCATTATGATGATGGAGAATGTGGATAATGGACACATAATGTGTGTTCAGAGCAGGGTTTCGAGAACAATGGAATAGATAGGATCATATAACTATCAAGTCTTTTAACTCACCGTACCGCCACTATTGTACAACATAATTTTAGTACTACCGGCCCAAACATTAAATACATAATACAAATGAGTGGGTGTATGGTAAGGAAGAGACTTATCAAGGGCCTTCAGACACAGTGCGAGCAGATAGCGTGACTGTTCGTGGTCGATGTTGCTAGGGTTTATTGTCTTCGGCAAATTTTGCAAAATTGCCATAAACGTTTCGGCATTTTTCCGAAGTTTCAGACAATCCTAGGTTTCCCCTTTTCTGACTGTCGACGCCAAACGGAATCCCTAGATGGTAGTGATACTTAGTTTGCTTGGCTCAATGTTTATTTTCCACGTTACTTAATCATTTCGGAGAAAAAATTACAACAATGAAGGCTACAGTTGTCTTCCTTTTTCTCCGAGTGAAAACCAAGAACTGTGCATCTTTTTCTTCTGTTTTTATTCGTTTGCTTTTTTTAGTTTCTTCTTTCTTTTCTCTTTTCAGTTTTGGTTTGTCTGGCCATTGGTCTTGTCAGAGACTAGGAACATGACCTAAGCTCAGATCATTATCTGTATCATAAATGTTTGTCTGTTTGACCATTGGGTCGAAGTACTAGCTTGTGATTGTAATGTTTCTTTTGTTGTAATTTTAAACGTTCCAATAACTTTGTTTTGTTTTTCTTATTTTGGTTTATTGTCGCGGTGTTTGTTTATGTTCGTTTTGTTGTCTTTTGCCGTTGGTTGTATTTTGTCGTTTTGCTTTGTTGCCTTTCATTTTCCCCAGTGTTGTTCAAGTCCTGTTTGTTTCTCGCTAGCACACATGTCGTGAAATATGTTCAACATTTACTGAACGTGCCGTTATAACTTGAACACCTGGCCCTTCAGTCACTCCTTGCCGTCATGTAAACCTGCCACCAGCGAACACACACACACACACACACACACACACCGACTCGATACAAACAAGGCTTCGGATTTTGTCAAACATCAAAGTTATCAAAACACAATGTGAGAAAACAGCAGAAAACAGGTTCGGGGGTGGTTGTGGAGGTGGAACTTAGAAGAGATGAAGAGGAGAAGGAGGAAGAGTGGAGGACGAGAAAGAGAAGAGACATTGTTTAAGTTTGGGGGTGAGGGTTGAAGCTTAGTAGTGACGAAGAGAATAAGGAATTAAGTGTAGTAGGAGGACGATAGAAGGAAAGAAGAAGGGATAAGTTCTTGGTTTAGGCTTGAAGCTTAGAAGTTAGAAATAGGAGAAGCAGAAAGAAACGGACGAGGAGGAGGAAGGGGAGATTATCTGAGACGTGCAAGACATTTGCCAGGCTTGTAAAGCTGACCTAAAAATACATAAGCACAAACCTGTGTCCAAAAGCCCAGGGATAATTACAAGCACGCACACGCACACGCAAACACACACACACACACACACACACACACACACACACACACACACACAAAGAAGGCGTCGGGGTTTACCAAACACGAAGGTTATGAACACAACACAAAATAAACACACAAAAACAGGTTCAGGGGGCGGCGGTGGGGATTGAAGCTTTAAAGTAAAGAAGTATAGAGGAGCCGGGTGATGATGAGGAGGAGGAGAAGGAGGAGGCAGAGGGGTGGGAGTGGGAAGAGGAGGAGGAGGAGAAAAGGGAGACAATTTCGTTACTGAGCACGTGCAACACGTTCTCCAGACCTCCAAAGTTGACCCAGAAAGTTGACCCAAGCTGCGAAAACTCGGGGGACGGTGGCGAAAGCAAAACAACTTTGGTCACGTCGGACAAGCGAGTGCTAATGACATCAAACGTTGGGGAGCGAGGGGAGGGCGAGGGGCGAGGGACTGTCAACAACAGGGTCTGATTTTCTGAGAACATGCGGCAGCAGGCCTTCGTCAGGCTGTCAATGATGATAACAGTGTGCGCACTCAGTCGATCGACCTCGAAATTGTTCTCAAATGTTATCCCTTCAAAGCGTCACGCTCCTTCCATCTGCACAGTGGAACTCCATCCTGAACTCAGGTCAAAATGAGTTACTTCCCTTCGGGTCTCATTTATCCCTGACAAGGATGCCTTTGTTTTCCTTCTCTGGAGAGGAAATCGATTTTTTTTAATTATTATTAATTTTTTTTTTTTTTTTTTTATTTTTTTTAACATATTTAGAGCTTTTCGTAATGTGTTATTGATATAAGCAGATTCGCGATCGTCGATAATGATTTTTCATGGTGTTGTGTAATTTTTAAATTTAGAAAGGAATTGTTATGTAAGACACTTTCAAGCGAGCTATCTTTCGCGGATGTATTTACTGTGCAAACAACTCTAAATATGGCAAAAGTGTCACATGATAATCAACTTTGTCACGTGATCATAACAAAATGGCTTCGGAGGGGACGACTTTTTCCGTAACCTGTTGGGAGTGATGCAACAATGATATCACGGTCTCCTTCCCACAGCAGTCTCAAAATGTCGACTTGTTTTGACCTTAGAACGATGTCTTTATCATAACTGTGAAGAACAGAACGGAGATCACTGTCGAAGTCGGCCATTCTACAATCACGTTCGTCTTTCGTCTGTTATCAGAAACATTAGCGAAAAACATATGGGAGATAACTCTGTATTCTTGTTTTGATAGATTTCCCTTTAATGCGCGTAATTCTTTTTCTTCTGCGTTCGTGGGCTGAAACTCTCACGTACACTACGTGTTTTTTGCACGAGTGGAATTTTACGTGTATGACCGTTTTTACCCCGCCATTTAGGCAGTCATACGCCGCTTTCGGGGGAATGCGCGTAATAATTATTCCTCCTGTCAGAGAGACTGAGCGACAGCGTGGACCGATGATTATCAGAATGAGTGGAACTCCTCTTCTAAGACCTCCACTTTCCTCCGAAAGCGGCGTATGGCTGCCTAAATGGTGTGGTAAAAACGGTCATACACGTAAAAGCCGTGGGAGTTTCAGCCCATGAACGAACAAACAAACAGACCTCCACAAATCTGAAAAATCAGGTCGTAAATGAGAGGCTTCCACTTGATTACGAGTCGTCGGCCATACAACGGCAGAGTGACTCTCATTCGTAGAAAGGAAGTTTGCTGCTTATTGGCTCACGTAAGTGTAGCCTATGCGATCGTAACTTTGTCTGTCTGTGCGTGTGTGCGTGTGTGCGTGTGTATGTCTGTGGTAGAAACTTTAACATTTGAAGACGTCACATTATGGCGTAAGAGGGTTAGACGTCACGCGAAGGAATTACTGAAAGTCTCGGTCATTGTTATTTTGAGCGGGCCGAGACTAGTTGGCAGTCGTGTCCCTGTAAGTTACAGGCTACATGCAGACAGACAGATCTAGTGTCTCGCTTTCTTGCACAGTGTCACCTATGCTTACTGTGTGTGTGTGTGTGTGTGTGTGTATGTGTGACGGAGTGATTGAGTTTGTGTTACTGTTTGTCGATTTCTTACGTGAGCCTTGAAGGCTTCGCCTCTTGTTTTATGGACGGTTTCAGGTTTGGAAATTAAATACGTGGCTCAGTTAATCGTTCTTGAATCATAATGGAGAAAACAAAATTTCTCTCATGAAAGCATCATCAGTGACTGTAGAGTAAACAGTCTCTGGCATCATTCCTTTTTTTGTCCATGAAGTGGTGGGCCGCATTCCGATTGTTTCTTCGAGGAGAGTCCCTTGTGAGATTTACTGCTAAATTTGAACCACGATTTCATCAGTGCTTGAACATTAAATATGTTGCTAAGTCAAGTCGGTCGTCCTTGGTTCATGATCGAACATATTGTTCTCCCATAAATGCATCAAACGTTTCGCTTTCTATATTACGAGTGGTCGGTCATATTGTTCTCAAAGCGACAAGCCGGTCTCCGCGTTTGTGATCAAATGTTTACCGCTAATCTGACCAACCGTTTTACGTTTGACAATTAAACAAGTTGCTCAATCGATTGTCCTTGAATTGTAAATGAAATGTTTTCGCGTCACACTTGTGTCTATATTACGAGTGAGTTGGCAACATTGTTCACATTGACCACATGTTTTGTTCCCTTGGAGGTTTGCTGCTAATTTGGTCGACGGTTTCAGCATTGAACATTCAACATGCACCCTTCTTCAGTCCATATTTTGAGTGTTCGATCACACATGGCTCTGGTGTTTCGTTTGGGAAAGTCAGTCTCCGTCGTGAGAACATCGTGTCCACTGCCAATTTGATAGACGGTGCGTTGAAAGTTACACATGTTGCTGTGTGGGCCTCAACTTGGTTCAATACACACATACTGTCTCATGGACCAGACTTTATTCTGAAAGAAATCGTTAGAAGCTGACCCTTGTTGTGCAAACGCTCTGTTGAGAAAGAGAACTGTCCAGCATTTACATAATAATTTTCCGCATTAAAGTCCCGCTGCGAAGCTAGATTTTGTTAAGCTTACCTTTTCTTTAACTAGATTGAATCATCAATTCCAATGTGTGTGCAAGAAAACAAACAGAAAAAAACCCAAGAAACCCAACATACGTATAACAAACCAAACAAACCATAACAACAATAATAACAAACAACAATAACAATCAACAACAATAACAACAACCACAACATTAACAACAAAAACAACAAAAACAACTGCACACACGCAAGCACGCATGCCCGCACGTACAGACATACACACACACTCACACACACACACATGAACTTTTGGCAGGTTTCACATTCTTTTTGTGTTGGCTATGTGCTTGACTTTGATACTACATGAAATGCCTCCTTTTATTTTATTGTGAATTTCACTGATGAATAATGAATCTCATAGTAATACATATATGAAACAAGTCGCGTAAGGCGAAAATACAATATTTAGTCAAGTAGCTGTCGAACTCACAGAATGAAACTGAACGCAATGCCATTTTTCAGCAAGACCGTATACTCGTAGCATCGTCAGTCCACCGCTCATGGCAAAGGCAGTGAACTTGACAAGAAGAGCGGGGTAGTAGTTGCGCTAAGAAGGATAGCACGCTTTTCTGTACCTCTCTTTGTTTTAACTTTCTGAGCGTGTTTTTAATCCAAACATATCATATCTATATGTTTTTGGAATCAGGAACCGACAAGGAATAAGATGAAAGTGTTTTTAAATTGATTTGGACAATTTAATTTTGATAATAATTTTTATATATTTAATTTTCAAAGCTTGTTTTTAATCCGAATATAACATATTTATATGTTTTTGGAATCAGCAAATGATGGAGAATAAGATAAACGTAAATTTGGATCGTTTTATAATTTTTTTTTTTTTTTTTTTAACAATTTTCAGATTTTTAATGACCAAAGTCATTAATTAATTTTTAAGCCACCAAGCTGAAATGCAATACCGAAGTCCGGGCTTCGTCGAAGATTACTTGACCAAAATTTCAACCAATTTGGTTGAAAAATGAGGGCGTGACAGTGCCGCCTCAACTTTCACGAAAAGCCGGATATGACGTCATCAAAGACATTTATCAAAAAAATGAAAAAAACGTTCGGGGATTTCATACCCAGGAACTCTCATGTGAAATTTCATAAAGATCGGTCCAGTAGTTTAGTCTGAATCGCTCTACACACACACAGAGACACACACACGCACACACACACGCACACACACACGCACGCACATACACCACGACCCTCGTTTCGATTCCCCCTCGATGTTAAAATATTTAGTCAAAACTTGACTAAATATAATAAAAACAACATTTGATCGAATTAAAGTCAATTTAAGATTGTCCTTACTTCGTGCGAAAGAATTAATTCTGACAAGACACGATTCCCCTCTTCAAAAACATCGCAACAGACAAAGTCGCAAAAAAACCCACACCAACATACAAAGCAATCCAGTTAAATTTTATATCAGAAACCAAAGAAAATAGATTTAGAAAACAAAAACAACAACAACAACAACAACAACAA
The DNA here is from genome assembly GCF_037325665.1 of Littorina saxatilis. Taxonomy (NCBI): domain Eukaryota; kingdom Metazoa; phylum Mollusca; class Gastropoda; order Littorinimorpha; family Littorinidae; genus Littorina; species Littorina saxatilis. Next base: position 36,375,831 of record NC_090247.1, read on the forward strand.
CAACAACAATGAAACCTTTAATTAAAACACACACACACACACACACTCACACACACACACACACACACACACACACACACACACACACACACACACACACACACACACAATTTCAGAGGCCTGTGTCCAAAAGTAGATTGTATGGTATAAAAAAAAAAGTCTGTGATTGAAGTTTGTGATACCTGCTTTCTCTAAAGTAGGCCCTATTTTCTTCTCCAAACTAACTTTTCTCATAATTTCATTGCAGTCTTAAACGTCAAAACAAACTGAATAGGGAACAACTGGTCAGATCAATATATTGCAGTGAATCAAAATATTGTACTGATTTACACGGTGCACAGAATTGCATTTCAAGTGCAACCTGCAGCAGAGAACGCGTTATTGGCAACGCCATGGAAACTATGTTGCCTGCTGCAGCGGACGACAACTCGCAGCAGCGCATATAGCAGACGACACTGCACAAGTAGACGAGAAAACAAGTGTATGCGAAAAAACTGGCACTGCAAATCTGCAAATCGGTATAAGAGGTCATGTGCTAAGTCTTCTTCACACAATCAAACCCAAAATCAAAAGCAATTAAGGTCTACAATACGCCTCATGTTGTTTGAATGCGAAGTCCGATCTGCTTTCATTCGCCTGTTCGCGAGCACGCTGTGAGACGGCAGCGAGAATGTGCTATTTTCTGATTGGTCCATAATTCCCGTAACACCGGGACAACAACAATGGCGATCATCAGTAAACCTGTACGTCTGTATTGCTCTTGTTATGAATTAGGCCATTGCTGGACACCTCATTGCGTAAAAGCTTCGACAGACGTTGCAAAAGATGTCTTCAGCGAAGCTATTAAAATCTACGGCGCTCTTTATTTGGTGAGTTTCCCAACTTTGGAGGCGCAGCACGCAAAGTTTGCTGGAGCAAAACATGAAGAGGGGTCAATGTCCGAGATTTGTTGACATGTTGTCTCAGTGAACTCGTATTTGTACACCCGCCCTGTTAGATACAGTTTCCACAGTTTTTAGACTGTCTGATTAATTATAGAGCAGCTTATAGCCTCCTGCCTTTCTCCCAAACACTGTCATTCACATAACAATGTTGACGAAAGAGGCTGTGTATCCAAATAAGAGAATGTAGTTCTAACTTCATGAATGTGTGTACAAAACGTGTTCCCACGAGAGTATGCTGAGTGTGCAACATGTGTGACAGTTGTATAAAGTCCGAGTCGTGCTATATGTCAGTCCCAGCATATTGCACTTCTAATCCCATGACTAAACATCTTGGCATCTCACTTTAAGTACAGTAGAACCTGTCGATTATGACTGCCTCGGGGACCTGACCAAAAGTGGTTGTTACACAGGGATGTCGTTAGGCGTCGGACATCGGACATAGACCGATTAAAACGCTCAAATGTCCGATTCACTTAGCCGCATAGCGGTCAGATGTCTTATAGTTTTCAACTGAGGGCGGTCATTGTCCGGTAAGAACTCCATTCCTTCGGACAGCGCGTTATTTGATAATTTTCCTTTCATAATAAAAATCTTCAAAAAGTGACCGAGCGCTCTCGCGTACAGGTGCACTGAAGTTGTGCAGTGCAGATCTTGCGTTTTCCGAACCGTTTGCGGTATGAGCTGTTTGCGTACACCCGTCTTCTGACAGCACACTAAAGTTAGGAGTACGGGAGACAACTTCAACTGACCAAGGCTCGCGTATGCTTTAATTTGCTTTCGGTTAGAGTTGAAGCGCATGGTACTGAATTATGCCACTGAAAAAAGCTAAAGCCTGCCAAACAAACAAAAAAGCTGAACACGTTTGGCGTTTCAACGGCATCGTGTGCTACATTAGGGCCAAGAAGAACATGGGAAAACACGGCTAGCAATATCATAATTCCAGAAAATGACGTCGCCGCTGAAACCTCCACAATCATGGAAAGTAAAGTTTCGTGACTTGAAGATGTACGTGTCGGTACAACAAGACATTCGCACAGACGGTCTTTTTATAAGGTTAACTATTCATGTTGACCCTGTTTAGTACTAGTTGGTTAGAATTTGACAGCAAAGAGACCATCTATATAGGTAAACTGTTTTGTCGAATATGTCAAGAAAAAGCTCTATCAGGAAATCATGCAGTTTGTGTGCCAATCAAAGTAAGAATGCTGAAGTTTTTGGTTGCTTTTTAGTTTGTTTGTTTCTTTTTTGTGTGTGTCCTGTTTGAAACAAAAGTGATACAGTAAAACCTGCGAGCAAAAGACGCTCTTGGGGAGCCTTGCCACTGTCCTTTGTAGCAAGGTGTCCTTTCTTATGAATATGAATGCTCCAAAAATTTTTTGGAGAAAAAAACCACCCAACAGTCACTGATTCTTTTTTGCCACAGTGATTATTAAAACTCAAAGTTTTGAAGCCCTCAATTTTTTAAATTTTTTTTTCAAAGAGAGAGAGAGAGAGAGAGAGAGAGAGAGAGAGAGAGAGAGAGAGAGAGAGAGAGAGAGAGAGAGAGAGAGAGAGAGAGAGAGAGAGAGAGAGAGAGAGAGAGAGAGAGAGAGAGAGAGAGAGAGAGAGAGAGAGAGAGAGAGAGAGAGAGAAAAGAGAGAGAGAGAGAGAGAGAGAGAGATCAAATCGCTGACTCAAAAATTAAGTAGATTGCGCCGATTTTGCAACTTGCGTCAGTGAAGAACAGTACGAAAAGACTGACAAGACATCAGCTAGCTGGGAAAGCCTCTTCATCGCTGACAGCAGCCCCGTCGTCAATCGTATCACCATGATTTTGTGTGTATGAATAAATCTGACACTCATACATACTTACACTGCGTCATAATGTATTTTTGTGATATGTACCACAATTTTTGACGGGCTAGTGTTGATCTTTCGGTTACTCACCCACCTGATGAGTTACTTTTTTTTTTTTAGATTTGGCCATACTGTGTGTGCGAGTGTTTTCGGTGTGTACTGTGTGTAGGTGGGTGAGTGTGTGTGTCTGTGTGTGTTATAAAATAGATGCATCAAATTGTCTAGAAATTTTTAACTGAATTCAATACAACTACAAGTTATGAAATTGCCTTGGAACCAGTACATTATATTGACATGAATACATATATATATGTATGGTTTTTTTCCATTGACATGAATACATGTGTATGTATTTTTTATTGGCAGTTAACAGCACTATTCAAGAGGAAAGGCTGGAAATACTACGCAAAGAAGTTTGTGCCTGAGACTCTGCGGTCAACACTTTTTCTCACGGTCAATGGTTCACTATTCGTTGGCCTTTTCTGTGTAACTAGGTGAGTAAATATTAAAAGAAGACATGCTGTTTTTTTTCTGGCAACATTTTCTGTTGCAAGCTTTGATTCAAGGATGCAGTTTTGTGTGTTTTGTTTTGTTGCTGCATGCTCTTTATTTTGTTGTTGTTGTGTATTTTGTTTTCCCATCTGGTATGATTGAAATCTACTCTGCCCGTAACATTTTTGTTGTGTTAAAGAACAAAACTCTCAGACAAACAGACAAACAATCAAGCGTGACTTTTTTTCACTCTCCATTTTGCCTTCATGTTTTAAAAATGTATTTGTTTTGATGAGTATGTTTTATTTCCTTTTCCAGAATTCAAGAATTATGTAGTTGAGGTTGTTATTACTGTTTTCATAAATGCCTTTGAGGATGACTGAAAGGTGTAGGCTGTGAGGATGGTTGGGATGTGATGGAGTTGAAAGCTTGAGGAAGATTAGGGTAATGGCATTCTCTTTTTGGTGGTCTAAATAGTCATATTTTGAAAATAACTCTGAAGTCTGGCTTTCATTGGCTCAAGAAGAGTTACGCATCTTTGAAACCGTGATGCAAACACACAGAACAATTGAGCTAAGCGTCTTGAAAAAATAAGCTCTTATGGGCAATTTTCTAAAACCGAAAGGCGCCAGATCCAGCAGGCAATACTTGACATGCACTTCGGAACTATTTTTTTTATTGACTCACATGCGAAGCAAAAGTGAGTCTATGTACTCACCCGAGTCTTCCGTCCGTCCGTCCGTCCGTCCGTCCGTCCGTCCGTCTGTCCGTCCAGAAAACTTTAACGTTGGATATTTCTTGGACACTATTCAGTCTATCAGTACCAAATTTGGCAAGATGGTGTATGATGACAAGGCCCCAAAAAACATACATAGCATCTTGACCTTGCTGCAAGGTCAAGGTCGCAGGGGCCATAAATGTTGTCTAAAAAACAGCTATTTTTCACATTTTTCCCATTTTCTCTGAAGTTTTTGAGATTCAATACCTCACCTATATATGATATATAGGGCAAAGTAAGCCCCATCTTTTGATACCAGTTTGGTTTACCTTGCTTCAAGGTCAAGGTCACAGGAGCTCTTCAAAGTTGGATTGTATACATATTTTGAAGTGACCTTGACCCTGAACTATGGAAGATAACTGTTTTAAACTTAAAAATTATGTGGGGCACATGTTATGCTTTCATCATGAGACACATTTGGTCACATATGATCAAGGTCAAGGTCACTTTGACCCTTATGAAATGTGACCAAAATAAGGTAGTGAACCACTAAAAGTGACCATATCTCATGGTAGAAAGAGCCAATAAGCACCATTGTACTTCCTATGTCTTGAATTAACAGCTTTGTGTTGCATGACCTTGGATGACCTTGACCTTGGGTCAAGGTCATGTATTTTGGTAGGAAAAATGTGTAAAGCAGTTCTTAGTGTATGATGCCATTGCTAGGTTTAGTTATTTGACCTTGAAGGTCAAGGTCATGTAAAGGTCAAGGTCAAGCATGTGAGTCGTATTGGCTTTGCCCTTCTTGTTGTGATTGCTTGCATCAGTTGACCAGTGGTGCGTGTTTACCTCACTGTTTCCAGGGGGCGCAAATGTTCCACAGCCATAGCGTTCTTTACTACAAAAGATCGCCATGTCCACAGCCAATAAAGACCCTTGGGCAGAGTTATTTTCAAACAGGGTCTAGTTGAGTTCTGATCAGTTGCTTGTAATGTAAAGCTGCTCAAGCCAATTTCACTCAGTGTAAAGAGTAAAGGACAGCGTATTTGCCACTTGTCAATCAATATGCACGCTTATTTTCCCCACATGTTACCCAATTTGAAGTTGCATTCATTATGAGGGTTTTTGCAAATGTGGAGCTGTGAAGCCCAGATGATAAACTGAAAAAAGGAGGCTAGAGAATAAAGAAAGATGGAAATGTGTGGAGGTATATTGACATGGCAAACTGCGATCAGGTTCTTGTTTTGTGACATTGAGTAAGCACAATACATGTATAATTTGATGCAACTTGCTTTCTGAGTATTCAGGACCTAACAGTAACTGAGCCTCAGAAATCTACAACCATCCTATCCTATTCTTTCTTATTTTGTCAGTACAGTAATAATAATGATGATGATAATCTCTTCACGTCAGGGTAGTTTAAAGGAGTTTAAAACAAGTCGCGTAAGGCGAAATAACAACATTTAGACAAGCTGTCGAACTCACAGAATGAAACTGAACGCACTGCTTTTTTCACCAAGACCACATACTCGTAGTTTCGTCAGTCCACCGCTCGTGGCAAAGGCAGTGAAATTATCGACAAGCCATGCAGAATAGTGCTGTAGTGGTCGCGCTGAGCAGGATAACACGCTTTTCTGTATGTCTATTCTTTTTAGCTTACTGAGTTTGTTTTTAATCCAAACATATCATATCTATATGTTTTTGGAATCAGGGACCGACACGGAATAAGATGAAATTGTTTTTAAATCGATTTCGGAAAATTAATTTTAATCATAATTTTCATATTTTTAATTTTCAGAGCTTGTTTGTAATCCAAATATAACATATGTATATGTTTTTGGAATCAGAAATTGACGAAGAATAAGATGAAATTATTTTTTGATCGTTTAATAAAAAAATACTTTTAGTTACAAGTTTCCGATTTTTAATGACCAAACTCATTCATTAGTTTATAAGCCACCAAGCTGAAATGCAATACCAAATTCCGGCCTTCGTCGATGATTGCTTTGCCAAAATTTCAATCAATTTGATTGAAAAATAAGGGTGTGACAGTGCCGCCTCAACTTTTTCAAAAAGCCGGATATGACGTCATCAAAGGTATTTATCGAAAAAATGAAAAAAGCGTCCGGGGATATCATACCCAGGAACTCTCATGTCAAATTTCATAAAGATCGGTCCAGTAGTTTAGTCTGAATCGCTCTACACACACACACACGCACAGACAGACAGGCAGACACACACACACACACACACATACACCACGACCCTTGTCTCGATTCCCCCTCTATGTTAAAACATTTAGTCAAAACTTGACTAAATGTAAAAAGAGAGAGAGACACAGAGAGAGTGAGTAGAATGATGACAAAAGAAAGGGGAGAGAGTGATCGAGTTTGTGCTACAATTAAAGGTCCTTGTCTACATTTTTATACCGAAATCGCCATTTGACCATTAAAATGCAGAGTCTATTATCTACAAATATCAACAATACACCCCCTTTCGATCAGGAAAGACGACGGGCGCAGTGGCGTGGTGGTAAGACGTCGGCCTCCTAATCGGGAGGTCGTGAGTTCGAATCCCGGTCGCTGCCGCCTGGTGGGTTAAGAGTGGAGATTTTTCCGATCTCCCTGGTCAACTTATGTGCAGACCTGCTAGTGACTTAACCCCCTTCGTGTGTACACGCAAGCACAAGACCAAGTGCGCACGGAAAAGATCCTGTAATCCATGTCAGAGTTCGGTGGGTTATGGAAACACGAACATACTCAGCATGCCTACTCAACGAAAGCGGAGTGAAGCTGACTATGCTCTCAGAGCATAGTGTGGGGAACCCAAATGGGAAAACGAGCTTACACGTAACCAGAAAATTCTGGAACGCTGAAGAAGAAGAAGAAGAAGATCAGGAAAGACGAAGCCAGTGTAGCCGTTTGAAAATTCATTGTAGTATTCCAGCGTAGTACTCATAGTAGGATATCCTTATTTGGAAAATGCCAAGCGCAAAACTCCTCTCAAATCCCATGCATTTCGTGCGTTTAAAAAAAAGCGTGGACAACGCTCCAGTGTCAAACTGTTACTGCACTTGTTTGGGCGTGGCTATAAGCATAGTGACATGAATTTGATTGGTCAGTATTTTTAGGCAAAGCACATGTTCTCAGCAAACAGAAAACAAAATATTGGAAGCGACGTGAGTCACGCTACCCAAAAATAAAATCTTTTGTTACATATATTTTTTTTCTATAACTTTTTTCCCCATGGTTCATTCATCATCATCAACTTTTTATCGAAATCTAACCATAAGATTATTGAGAAAAAAACAAAAATGTAGACGACCACCTTTAACCTCTTGATTCATTTATATAATGCAAAGAGCTATCCTTTATGCACATAACCCACACTATTTTGTCTACAGAAAGTTGAAGGGGTATTACAGCTTCTACGACACCTTTGTATGCGGTATCCCAGCCTGCGTGGTGTCTTTACTAATCGAACAAAAACACAGGTTTGGATCCAATCTGCACTAGGATGGGCTATCGTCCCTCTTTAGGCACAGTTTCTTGGTGTACTTTTTTCCTCCAGTTTATGTTGGCTTGTTTTCCAGACTTCCGTGTTTGTTTGTTTTCCTAGGATAGTTCACCCCCTACTGACCTTGCTCACCAATGCGTGCCACTGATATTATTTATATATATTGTTTGAATGTTTATGTGTCTAACTTTTACATATATGTGTAATTATATATATCATAGCAACACTGTTTTGTGGTGAAGCATCTTCTTTTGCCATGCTGCTTTTTGTCTGTCATATTTTTACAGTATTCCCTTTTACAAAAAGCCTTTCTTGTCATCTTCAATGCAAATTCATTTTTTTCTTCCTGTGAGGATGCCTTAGCTGCTTTGAAAAATTCATGTTGTTTTTTCTTTCCATTTTTGTTGTTGTTGCAAGGCTCTTCTGAATGTGTTTGCCTGCCTGCATTCACATTTCAATGCCATTGCCTTCCTATTCCCCATGAAGATGTGTGCAGCATTGCTTCAGAAGTGTTTCCACATTATATCGATTTGCACGCTCAAACTAGTTTGAAAGCAAAATTGCACAGCATTTCTTTGATCTAACTTCAGAAGACAGGCTATGTTTTCGACTTGTACAGCTGTTTTCAAGCGCATGAATTTTGTTAGTTCTTCTTGAAGTTAGCATGCATTTGCTGTTGCAATTTCGTTTTTTATATACAGTGGCACCTGTGATGTAGGGACCTTTGTGGCTAGTCCCAAGTGTCCTTTCATCAGAGGTACCACTGTGTTGGTTTTGTTTGACTTAATCAGTTAATGCTTTCCTACGGTTGCTGCATCTGATGGTGTGTAAAGGACACAGCGTAAGTTATAGCGAAGGTAATGTTTGGCAGTTGCTTTCGCTCCCGTTTGAATTGCGCTTGCGTTTTCATTGTTTTGTTCATTTACACCCTTTTGTTGTCTCTTTTCCTTGTGAAAGATGAGTTGAAAAAATTCAGTGACTGACGAAAGCATTTTTTTGAAAATTATTGGGAAAGAAGAATGAAACTTCACGTCATCAGACTTTGCAACCGTTTGGACAAAAAATTGATCTGTTTAAATATACTCATTCTTTCACACACATGTACTTAACACATGACTTTCATTCTCTTCTCATTTTTTGTTTTGTTTTATTTTTTTGCAAATCACATAACTCTTGACACAGTTTCAATGTGTCGTTTTCTGTTTAACTCAACAGGCAACTCTTGGGCACTTTCTATTACCTCAGCTCATCTTTCCTCCCGGCCTTTGTTGCTGCTGGCACAGCCTTACTTTTGGAGAGGAGGAATAGGTAGGTAGACTTACAGAAACACATCAAATTTGTTGATATAATGTTGATTTATTGAAGAGATGGGTTGTACTTGTAGTGTTTTTCCAAACTGAGAAAACATAGATAGAAAAGAATCTAGGTATGTAGGTCTATGGTTCAATTAGAATTGATTACTATGAAGTTGATCATGATCATTGCGGAAATATACACAAAATAATAACTTCATCAAGTTATTTAATTTTAAGACTTGGCAATAAATGAATGAACATGCATTTTGTTGTGTTAAAGTATCTTTCTACTTGCTTCTGTCAGAACATTTTGTTTGAAGTATGTACACAGGAATAACTTCTTGCTGTGTTCACAATATCTAATATCTAGACTAGATGCAATAACTGTTTTTCATTGTGTTGAAGTGTCCTTTTCTAGTGATTTATACCCTTGCAAGACATTTGTGTCACTGTAATTGATTTAAAATTGAATTTACTATTATTACAGTGCATTCAGACATGACCATTACTTTCTTGTGTTGGTTCAACTCCTACATGTTCTTGAAATATTTGATTTGAGTTTTGAGTTTTTAAATGTATACATTTTAGGTGTAGTTTTCTTTTATTTTCCCTATATAATGTGAACTGTGTTGAAAATAAAAGAGACATAGTTATAGTATGACCCGTATTTTGTAATACAGCTCTATATTCAGCTAGATGCCAACTTCTTTTGATTTTTTTCTCAGAATTTCTTGTCTCTTTTTTAAAATTCTTGAAATATGTGAAAATGTTTACATAGTTTTCTTTGGTTCTGGCTCCATTAATATCGTTGAATTATAGTGTGGGAAACAGTTGTGGGGGAACATTTTATTAAGTCTGATTCAACTAGCCCTTTTCTTCTATATAAATTGAGTGTACTGAATTCTTTTCTTTTGGTGTCTGGTACCAAACAAAATTTTGAAAAAATGTTTGGTTGACATAAACTTGGCCAAAAAATTATTGCAACTATTTTCGCACACTAGGAAAAGCATTAACACGCAATTCATTTTAGTTAAACTTTATATGCTCGAAAAGGTAATTATGTCAGCTGTACATATCATTTGTCCGATTGATGGTACTTTGTATAGGCATCCCGTGACAGCCTGTCAAACAAGGTCACCCGTAAAATCCGAAAAATCGACCTGACAAAAACCATAGCCCCGCATTCAGAATATTTTGTTTTATGCACCTGACTTCTCTAGTCTTTATGTAGCCTTTTGTCATTTGCTGGAGATGGGAACGCGCAAGAAAATTTATCGATCACCGTCCTTGGTAATGCGTACAGTAGCTGTAGAGATAAACTGACCTTGGCCTGTGCTTCCTTCGCTGCGGGTCACAAAAGCGCAACTCACCGAGCACAGCACGCCGGAACAGGATAGTAAGCACAGGCCCAGGACTGTTAGTCTCCACGGGTAGTGTACTCGGTACCACTGACGGTGATCGATAATTTTTCATGCGTGTTCCCATCTCCAGCAAATGTAAACCAGCACTCGGATCTGCCTCAAACTTTGGCATCTATTGCCTCATCCATTTTTTGCTTAGCATGCAATGTCACGATTTCTTAACCTAAAACCCTGAATTAATATGAATATTTGTTTAGTTCTTTCGGAAAAGTTACGTAATACGACACGCTAAGTATACACATTCGCAAAACGCAACACACATTTTGGTCAGCCTATTGGTCATAACTTCTGAACTTTCCAAAGCAAATCATTGAGAACTTGAGCAGATATGGCTCTTTGGGTGGAGGACCCCCTCAAAAATGGCCGCAAAACGTGCCTTTTGGGCCTCTGAAACGGTTGACACCTACCGCCTTTGACAAAAGGCTACATAAAGACTAGAGAAGTCAGGTGCATACAACAAAATGTTCTGAACAGGAAATTGAATGGCCTTTCCAATGGTTGTCAGAAATGTTTGGTTTGTGCATATTCTGATTTTTTGCAGATTTTAAAATACGGGGCTATGGTTTTTGTCAGGTCGATTTTACGGGTGACCTTGTTTGACAGGCTGTCACGGGATGCCTATACAAAGTACCATCAATCGGACAAATGATATGTACAGCTGACATAATTACCTTTTGGGGCATATAACGTTCAACTAAAATAAATTGCGTGTTAATGCTTTTCTTAGCGTGCGAAAATTGTTGCAATAATTTTTTGGCCAAGTTTAGAAATCCCAGTGATTGTTGTATAGATTTTGTCTCAGAGACTTTTTTATTTCTCTTTTCTTTATGAAATAAAGGGGAGTGGAGTTGACATTTTGCTGGAGTAAATTATAAGCTTCATGTATGTTTCCTTGGTTTTTTGACTCACATGCGGAAAACTTTAACGTTGGATATTTCTTGGACACTATTCAGTCTATCAGTACCAAATTTGGCAAGATGGTGTATGATGACAAGGCCCAAAAAAACATACATAGCATCTTGACCTTGCTTCAAGGTCAAGGTCGCAGGGGCCATAAATGTTGCCTAAAAAACAGCTATTTTTCACATTTTCCCCATTTTTTCTGAAGTTTTTGAGATTCAATACCTCACCTATATATGATATATAGGGCAAAGTAAGCCCCATCTTTTGATACCAGTTTGGTTTACCTTGCTTAAAGGTCAAGGTCACAGGAGCTCTTCAAAGTTGGATTGTATACATATTTTGAAGTGACCTTGACCCTGAACTATGGAAGATAACTGTTTCAAACTTAAAAATTATGTGGGGCACATGTTATGCTTTCATCATGAGACACATTTGGTCACATATGATCAAGGTCAAGGTCACTTTGACCCTTATGAAATGTGACCAAAATAAGGTAGTGAACCACTAAAAGTGACCATATCTCATGGTAGAAAGAGCCAATAAGCACCATTGTACTTCCTATGTCTTGAATTATTTGTTCTTGTGACCTTGGATGACCTTGACCTTGGGTCAAGGTCACATGTATTTTGGTAGGAAAAATGTGTAAAGCATGTGAGTCGTATGGGCTTTGCCCTTCTTGTTTTTAATGAGATGTTTAGTTTAGTGGTGTGTTAGATGGGGCATTTCTGATAGTGTTTTGCAGTCAAAGAACAAACATATTTACCCATTATGAATCTTCTTGTTTGCTTTGTATTCTTTTCTCCAAATCAGCTCGTCACAGTTGACTTATAGATGTTCACATATTCACCTCATTTTTGTGACATTGTTAAGTTTTTCAATTTTATATTTATCAGTAAAACATTTGACATTTAACTTCTTAAAGTTGCTTTTGAATGATAAAATGTGTGTAGTGGATAACAAAAAGATTTGTTGTGAATTACAGTATATTGACTAATTTAATTACACTGCCACAACCATTGTTTGTATGTTCTGTGTGCCCCCATCCCCTGATGGCCTGTCCCACTCCCACCACCACCACCACCACCCTACTCTAAGGGGTCCTGATTTGGCCTATTATGGTCCGCTGGACCCGAAAAGCAACAGCTAACTAACTAACTAACCCTACTCTAATCAGTCGTCTCTTTGCAAGATACTTCTGCTTTGCAGATAAGTCACATTAAATCAACATAAGTAATTAGTGGTCCCTGGAATAATTTATTAGATTAACACAGGATTCATTTTGTTGTTGTTGTTATTTTTTGTTTGTCTTCATTGTTGTTGTTGTTGTTGTTGTTGTTGACATTATCTTGATTGTTGTTGTTGTCTTTAAGGAAAACTATGGTTTATTAAGCTTTCTTTATTTCTAGTTTAGGTGTGGTGTTAATGATAGGAGCAACTCAAAAAGAGAGTCCTCCTCGCTGTAAAGCCAGATTTTTGAATTTTGGGTTTACCAATTGATTTTGCCATGGTTTAGTGTATGTGTGTGTGTGTGTTTGTTTGCGTGTGTGATGTGACCCACTTCTTTCTAAATTGTGCCATACGACAGTGATTCTTTTTTTTTAAGAATAGGAATTGAAATAATCTCAGAAACGATTTGGCATTTGCTTCACCCAACCGAGAGAGGAGAGGGGCAGGCATATATTAGTGCGACATGTTTGAAATATAATCATGCTCTTCATAATTGTTAGGACTTGAGTGATAAGTATGCAGGATTAAAGTGTGCAGTGGTTTCCATGCTTCCTGGGCACTTCATGTAGGTGATGGTTTAAGGGAAAGTAGTAATTGTTCTTATTATCACTTGTGAAAATGGGTTGTCGTGAAGACGAATGATAAAGTCAAGCTTAGGGTTCCACACTGCTACTAAATATTACACATGGCTGGTTCAAGAGGCAGTGGGAGTTGTTGTCTTTGTCAGGTTTTTTTCTGGTTGCTTTTCTTGAGGCAGTGCCCATTACCTACTTTTTCACCTGTAGAAAAGAGAAGTGGGGTTTTGAAAGATTGGCTGGGGTCGGGGAGTTTGGAGCATCTTTGCAGTCCTTACTTATTATCAGTATGCACGTACGCACACACTCGCACGCACACACTCACGCACGCTCACACACACACACACACACACACACACGCTCGCACACACACACACACACAGAACACACGCACACACACACACCCTCTCCTTGTCTCTCTCTCTCTCTCTCTCTCTCATCTCTCTCTCTCTCTCTCTCTCTCTCTCTCTCTCTCTCTCTCAGAATGTTTGAATTTGCTATGAACAATTTGGGTAATATCTTACAGTCTAACGAGAAGGGGAGGGGGGGGGGGGGTTGTCGGAAGAGGTAGACATGCATGTTAAAAATGTCGCTGTACTCGGAGACACTCTGAACGGTACAGGTTATCTTAGTATATCTAGATGCGGAAGCAAAGAATATCAGCAGTAGCAGAAGCCTGACATTTTTGTTCTTATCTTGTCCAAGACTGTATCCCACTGACTGAGATAACGGAGGGTCTTCACCCTTCAACAGTGTAGGTTAGTTTAGAGGGTGTGTGAGTATCACGTAACAAACTACTTGTCTTCACCTCGCTAATCACCTGCACAGGCATTGGGGATGGGGGTGGTGCGAATAGGGGAGTTGAAGAGGGGACTGGGTTGGAACTGGGCTTCCATCTTTACCTTGACTGTTTTTTCTTCCTCCTCTCCCCTCCCCCTATCTCTTTTTCTAAATTTTGTTCACTCTTTATTATTTTATTCACTTCTATCTTTGCATTTCTCCCGTTCTCTGTCATCGCTATTTTCAGGGAATGTTTTTTCTCCATCCCCCCTTCTCTTTCGACCCCCTTCCCCTCACTTCTTTCTTCATTAGTATAGATCTTCTCAGTCTCCCATTTCCGTCCTATCTTTCTATCTCCAACTCTCTGTCTCTTTTCGTCTTTTACCTGTTCTCTCTCCTACCTGTGAACAGGTGCGCATACCACGAACCCTCGCACCCCCCTTCCTCAACACACCCCCCCTCTCCATCCCCACGCCTCTTTTATTCTTCTTTTTTTTCTTCTTTTTTTGTTTTACCTATTTCTTTTTCGCACCGCTCCACTTCCACTCTCGACTCATCTGTAGTAATTAAAAGGAACAGGTAGTCCAGTGTTTTCCTCCCGTTTCACCTGCGCCCGGCAGTAAACAGGGGCTTCGCGTTGAATGAAGAGGGATGAGCGGTCTCGGCCGAGGTGTCAGCCATCGCAACAGCCACGCACAGGGTCTCTAGCTCTTGCGTGACGAAGATGATTGTAGACAGAGAAAGGTGGCAGTGGGAGGTATGGGGTGGAGGTGAAGAGAGGAGGTGGGTGGGGGGAAAGGTACAGTCCTCCGCTTGACGAAGATGATCGTAGACAGAGAAATGTGGCGGTGGGGTCGGGGGAAATGGGGTGGAGGCCCTCAAGAAAGGGGGTGCTATACGTGTAGCTTGTTGTGTGGTCACACATGTTTATATCGAATTATACATGCCACCCAAGTATTTCCGGAATAAAATCTTGTTTAAACCAAGAAAGGGGGTGGCCGGGTGGGGGGAAGGTACAATCCTCCGCTTGACAAAGTTGATCGTAGACAGACAATTATAAAGGTCGCGATGGTGGCAGTGAAGGTGGGGTTGGGAGGGGGGGGGGGGGGGGTACAGTCCTTGTCTTTTGTTTGACAAAGATGGTCACATAGACAGAAACTGAAAAAGCTAGCTGCTAGAGGAGGCGTTGGGGTGGGGTGGGGTGGGGGAAGGAATGACTCCCAAGGAAGGTGATGCACTGGTTCTGCGGTATGTTTTTTAGTCTTTTTTTCATGTAGTTTTATTCAGTGAATCTATCATATCGAGAAGAAGGGAGGGGGTAGTGATGTGTGCAGGACAGAATGGTCAAGAAGGTCGACGACGAGGCTTGTTGCTCCTTATGAGTACCAGATTGATTTTGCGGAAGTTGAGCGTAAAGACTGTCCCAACATGGGCCTAGCCGCGACTTGATACTATACCCAACGATAGTGGAAGGTGACAAGACGGAAGCCTGTTCCCGAGGACGACAGTGACAGCAGTATGTCTAGCTGGCCCCTGTCCAAGGAGAGCGAGATGCCGGCCCCTCTACACGCACGTGAAGCACGCTGCCGTGCTGTCGCTTCCCATTCATCCCGGTCCTCCTCCTCTCCTGGCCCCTGAAAGCCTTGTAGGGCCCCGTGCCAGCCGCCTCCCTCGCCTATGCCAGCAATGCAAGGTCCCTGTCAGTGTGTCTTCTCCTTGTGTTCAGGCCATGCGTGGTTCACAGTAGTTGGCTTGAGCTGTATAGTTGTGTTTTGTTGTGTTCGTCATTTCTAGTTTTGTTCTTGTTATGGGCGACAATTCTGCTTTTTGTATATTTTGTGACGTTCTGCATCAAAAGGGAGGTTTCGAAGCCGCAGAATTACTCAAGAAACCCAGGGTTGAAAATGACACAGCGAGTTAAAAACCCATGTTTATGAATTATGCTTAACAAACAAATTAAAAACAAACAAACAAACAATTAGAAAGGTTTCGACGCAAACTTTTTGCAAATGCAATGCACACAGTGTGGAACAAGTTTTGTCTTGCACGAAGAGAGTTGACACAGTTTCTCCGAGGATAGTATATATAGTGTGGAAAACAAACTTTTACTTAGTACACTAGTACAAACATGCAGCAATCCATTATACGCAGACAAGTAACAGCTTCAAAAACAAGAAATGTACGTGTACTAAAGTATCACGACCGAGCAGAGGGGAGGGGGGTAACAAAGGGGGTGGGGGGGGGGGGGGTTGAGGTAAGAAGGATCCGATCGAAGAAGTGGTCTTGGCATTTGGGGTACTCGTAAAGTCCGGGCACACGAGATTATATACATTCTTACCTGCGATGAGCATATGAAGACAAAAGGGAAAGGCGAAGAAAAGAGACATACAATGGACATTCCGCATTCATCCGAGGAGCCATTTTGCCTCGCGACTTCACAACTTGTAACGCGATAACATTATCATGTCATTGTACCAAAACGGCACGCTAAACTAACGGCAAGCACAGGTGGGCAGCATTTTTTTTCGTCGTCGTCGTCGTCGTCGTCGTCGTCGTCTTCTTCTTCTTCTTCTCCAACCTCCAAATCTCTCTATTTCTTAATGAGCAAAATTGCCGACGCAATACACTCTCTTTGTCCTTTTCTCTGTATGTTTGTCTGTCTCTCTCTCTCTCTGTCTGTCTGTCTGACTCTCTCTCTCTCTCTCTCTTCAGTCTCTCTCTCTTTCTCTCTTTCTCTTTCTCTCTTTCCCTTTCTCTTTCTCTCTCTCTCTCTCTCTCTCTCTCTCTCTCTCTCTCTCTCTCTCTCTCTCTCCTCTTCACCCCCTCCTCCCACCGTCCTATGGGTCCCGCATAATCATTTCGGTTGAAGTGACGTTAAAAACCAACAACTAACCAACCAATCCTTTTTTTTTTTTTTTACCTGAACATCTAAGGACTAAAAACAAAAAAAGCAACCCACTCCAGGTGGCAGACGTTGATGCAACGGGTATTCACAGCGCCAAGACATGCACCATTTGTCCTCGCGAACACCCGTGGACAGGACTCGCTGTAACGTACGTGGGGTGATGGTCGTCATTCTTGTGTCTCGTCACTTTCCTTCAGCGCTCCGATACGTCTTGCGTTCTTCGCCTCGTAGTTTGACATCGGTACCGGTGGGTGCGTTTCCATTACGGCCGCGCATTAAATCAGGTTGCTCGTTATGTACAGTACGTGTGAGGGAAAGCTGGCCGGAGAATTCTTTTTGTTTTGCGCGTTAGTTGCATAGTTTGTGTTTGTGATGAGTGCGCAGGGGACCATTAATGTTTGTTTGTTTGTTTGTGCATTTATTTATTTATTTAAACTTCTTGTTCTTGTTCTTGTTCTTCTTGTTCTTCTTCTTCTTCTTCTTTATTGTTGGGCTGCAACTCCCACGCGGTACCCGTGTTTTTTGACAAGTAGGCTTTTATTTTTAACCTGTATGGCTGGTGTGTTTTTTTTTGCACCGCTATGTTGGGCAAATATACTCCGTTTTCGGGGGATATTCAGTTGTATGGGTTCCAAACTGAGTCCCTGACGATTGTGGGAGTGCATTTCCTTTTCTTTTTGTTAATTGTTTTAAAATGGGAAGGGTGAAGAGTGGGTAGGAGTGGTCGATCTCAGATGGAGTGATTGAGCATCGTGCCTATTGTTGCATGTATTTGGGAGGAGGCAGTGTCTTGTAGCTTATGCCTTTTTTGAGCGATAGGCAGCAGCTCCAAGCGAGAAATTCACTAAGAAGAATCTTGTCGAAAATGTTCGGAAAGTTGTGAGTTAACTTGTTTACTGGCTGATTTGTCGAATAGGGTGACATTTTTATTTTCATTTATTGGATGTTCTTGCATGACCTTTATGATTCGTGGCCTCCCGAGCCATTATAATCAATCTTCCCCTTTCAGTTTCACACCCTTGCCTTGTACCATTATTTGACCGTGTCACACTGCACACATTCACAAACACACAGACACCCCCCACCACACACACACACACACACACCACACACACACAGTCACACACACAAACACACACACGCTCAAACACATAGACAAAGACCCACGCACACACAGCCACCCTCCTCCACCACTACCAGCACACACACACACACACACACACACACACACACACACACACTACAACACCAATCATTATGCAGAACAATCACAAAGCATGGGTTATGGTGTATACCCAAGCGGGCCGTGCCGAGCACATGTTGCGGGGCAGATTTGCATGTTTTGGGAAACGCATATTTGGGGAGGGGGAGTCAATATTGAAAAATTGTCGCTGGCGCTGGAAGAGTCCATATTTGAGGAGGGGAGTCAACATTGCTCGCTGCTGGGCTGCCACGCCGCCACGCTAGCCTGACACTTGCCTGTCCACTTCTGCTTCCCCCTTCACTTGCCTGACACTTTGGGCCCCGCTTGCAGGACGGAGGTAGTAGTGGTTAAGACCTGTCCTTAAACTCCTTAAAAATGTCAGTATCTCGAAGTCGTAGATGCACCTTTTACGATGAGGTCATTTGCCTTCTCTCTTACGCTTCCCCTTTAACTTGCCCGACGCCGGCCTTGGGTCCCGCTTGCAGAAAGGAGGCCGTAATGGCTAAGACCAGTCCTAAGTTCTGATAATTTCAGTATCTCGAAGTCTTGGGTGCACCTGTTAGGATGAGGTCGTATATGAGTACTGACACTTTCTAGCAATTCTGCTTCATCCTTTCACTTGCCTGCATAACACGTCGGGCCCCGCTTTTAGGGAGGAAGT
Source organism: Littorina saxatilis (assembly GCF_037325665.1). Taxonomy (NCBI): domain Eukaryota; kingdom Metazoa; phylum Mollusca; class Gastropoda; order Littorinimorpha; family Littorinidae; genus Littorina; species Littorina saxatilis. The sequence goes on from NC_090247.1 coordinate 36,394,308, forward strand.
TGAAGGGGCTGAGACATGACCTGAATTCCTAATTAAGTCACTAAGTTTCAGATATAATTGTTAGGATGACGTCCTGGGGTCTGAGACCTGCTTCCCCTTCACTTGCCCGACATAAGTATCATATTGTATGTGCAGGACGCAGCTCGTAGGGGCTGAGACGTGGCCTTAAAGGTCCTTGTCTACATTTTTATACCGAAATCGCCATTTGAACATTAAAATGCAGAGTCTATTATCTACAAATATCAACAATACACCCCCTTTCGATCAGGAAAGACGAAGCCAGTGTAGCCGTTTGAAAATTCATTGTAGTATTCCAGCGTAGTACTCATAGTAGGATATCCTTATTTGGAAAATGCCAAGCGCAAAACTCCTCTCAAATCCCTTGCATTTCGTGCGTTTAAAAAAAAAGCGTGGACAACGCTCCAGTGTCAAAGTGTTGCGCTGCACTTGTTTGGGCGTGGCTATAAGCATAGTGACATGAATTTGATTGGTCAGTATTTTTAGGCAAAGCACATGTTCTCAGCAAACAGAAAACAAAATATTGGAAGCGTGAGTCACGCTACCCAAAAATAAAATCTTTTTTTACATATTTTTTTTTCTATAACTTTTTTCCCCATGGTTCATCCATCATCTGACATAACTTTTTAGCGAAATCTAACCATAAGATTATTGAAAAAAAGCAAAAATGTAGACGACCACCTTTAAAGCCGGCATGAGATCCTTTAGTCTCAGTCAGGTAGATGTGTTGGGATGATTTCGTAGGAGATGTGACCTGTCCTAGACCTTCAAGGCACACTCCTGAGCTGACCGTGTAAACAGGATGTTGATTTGTGGTATGTGTCCAAGAGGATGAGTGGTCTTATCCCGTGTCAAGGCCTGGCCCGATCTCTGATGGTGAGCCTGATTACACGGGGAGGAGTGGTCTTATCCCGTGTCAAGGCCTGGCCCGATCTCTGATGGTGAGCCTGATTACACGGGGAGGAGTGGTCTTATCCCGTGTCAAGGCCTGGCCCGATCTCTGATGGTGAACCTGATTACACGGGGAGGAGTGGTCTTATCCCGTGTCAAGGCCTGGCCCGATCTCTGATGGTGAGTCTGATTACACGGGGAGGAGTGGTCTTATCCCGTGTCAAGGCCTGGCCCGATCTGAGCCGAACTGATTACACGGGGAGGAGTGGTCTTATCCCATGTCAAGGCCTGGCCCGATCTGAGCCGAACTGATTACACGGGGAGGAGTGCTCTTATCCCGTGTCAAGGCCTGGCCCGATCTCTGATGGTGAGCCGAACTGATTACACGGGGAGGAGTGGTCTTATCCCGTGTCAATGCCTGGCCCGATCTCTGATGGTGAGCCTGATTACACGGGGAGGAGTGATCTTATCCCATGTCAAGGCCTGGCCCGATCTCTGATGGTGAGCCTGATTACACGGGGAGGAGTGGTCTTATCCCGTGTCAAGGCCTGGCCCGATCTCTGATGGTGAGTCTGATTACACGGGGAGGAGTGGTCTTATCCCATGTCAAGGCCTGGCCCG
>NC_090247.1:36400837-36405368 GCF_037325665.1 Littorina saxatilis
AATTTTTGAAGGAACAGCTACAACCCATAATTCAGTAAGAGCCCGTTTACGATTTTCCCTCTTTAAACATGTTTGATTGCCACTGAAATGTTACTGAATCCGGTTAATTTTCTGTTGAGTAGATTCCTTTAGAAGTGTCATCGCGCATGGAGCAAGTAGGACGGCATGGGAGAGCTGACATTTCGGAGAGAAATGTTAAGCTCGTTGTTCGAAGCAGAAATGAGGAGCAAATCTTTACACTGAGTGTATTAATTGTCGAGTGTATCAAAATCTTCCCGTCAATCATCAATTATAATATTCTTTTGATTTGCTTCGTTTGTAATATCTTTCTCTCTTCGAGCGTACTTGTCTGACAAAAAGCAAGTAAGTGTTTTGGTTAAGATTTTTTTTACGGGGAATAAAGAACAAACAAACAAACAGACAACTCCCGAAACAGACAACCCACCTTGTTTGCCCCTGCACAACTCCCCTTGAGCTTTCTCAACGTCGCAAAGAATAAAGTGCACCACCGTCAACCCTCAAAACCGAAAACACACCTTCTTGCTCACCTTTCTTACCAAGTAACTTTTGTCTGTCGCGAGCAGCAGACTCAGAAATCAGCAGACAAGACACAAGCTCTGGCATCAGCCACAAGCCATTCCTGATGCTCCGACGAAGGCGGGACTAAGAGAGAACAGCGGTATGTGAGGGGAAACAGAGAGCAGAGCGTGGCATCGTGTGACGAGACGAGACTTATCGATCCTAGTGGGATGGCAGAAGACATTTGCTCGCTTCCATTATTTTCTCATCCCTTTTCACTCCGCCTCCCTGTAGACCTGTCTCCGCCCTGATGCCACATGATTGACAGCTTGTATGTCTGTGTGTAGATCGATAAGGTAGGGTGAGGGCGCAAGGAGAGTTGCTGCATACTTGGATGGATATATTTAATTGTAAACTAAAGGATCACAATTGATTGAACGCAAATACGTTGTTGTGTTTTTGTGTGAGTATGTTTTTGTTTGTTTTGTTGTTCTGGAACATCAACAAGGACAGTTATCAAGATCGTGCTTTCCACGAGTAACATAAATAATTGTGTTATTAGACATTCTTGTGACTTTTAAACTGGTGTAAATGAAGAACACAGCACCTGCTTCTGGCCCTGGGTGGTCTGTAATACCACATTTATTTAAATGATTTTGTAATACTCTTTTTGAAGTAGAAATAGCCCTAGAGAAATTCGACAAAAGTTGTGAACCCGCTAAACTTGAGAAATCATCCTGGGGAAACTTGACAAAATACTTGTAGCGCCAAAGTTGTGGGGCGTAAAAGAAAAGGGTGAGGTATTATGCAGATTTTTCGTTGCATGTATTTGCTCATTACTTAACTAACGAGGCTTTCACCAAATTTCAGATGATCACTTGTAGGTGTAGTGTCTTTTAAGAGCCATCGAATCTTCCAAAAGGGGCGACAAAGGGCTCTTTTAAATTATCCCTTTACCGGCAGATGACCGGCACGGTTGGCCTAGTGGTAAGGCGTCCGCCCCGTGATCGGGAGGTCGTGGGTTCGAACCCCGGCCGGGTCATACCTAAGACTTTAAAATTGGCAATCTAGTGGCTGCTCCGCCTGGCGTCTGGCATTATGGGGTTAGTGCTAGGACTGGTTGGTCCGGTGTCAGAATAATGTGACTGGGTGAGACATGAAGCCTGTGCTGCGACTTCTGTCTTGTGAGTGGCGCACGTTAAATGTCAAAGCAGCACCGCCCTGATCATATGGCCCTTCGTGGTCGGCTGGGCGTTAAGCAAACAAACAAACGTGTGAATTCCTTTCCCTTTCTTTCTTATTTACATATTGCTTCTCTCTTTTTATATTTAGTCAAGTTTTGATTTATTTGTAAGAAGTAGAAGAACATACCTATGCAAAACTGACTACTCTCCTCATCCTTGAAAAGGGATTTTACCTACTCCCTTTTTACATTTAGTCAAGTTTTGACTAAATGTTTTAACGTAGAGGGGGGAATCGAGACGAGGGTCGTGGTGTATGTGCGTGTGTCTGTCTGTGTGTGTGTGTGTGTAGAGCGATTCAGACTAAACTACTGGACCGATCTTTATGAAATTTGACATGAGAGTTCCTGGGTATGAAATCCCCGAACGTTTTTTTCATTTTTTTGATAAATGTCTTTGATGACGTCATATCCGGCTTTTCGTGAAAGTTGAGGCGGCACTGTCACGCCCTCATTTTACAACCAAATTGGTTGAAATTTTGGTCAAGTAATCTTCGACGAAGCCCGGGGTTCGGTATTGCATTTCAGCTTGGTGGCTTAAAAATTAATTAATGACTTTGGTCATTAAAAATCTGAAAATTGTAAAAAAAAATAAAAATTTATAAAACGATCCAAATTTACGTTCATCTTATTCTCCATCATTTTCTGATTCCAAAAACATATAAATATGTTATATTTGGATTAAAAACAAGCTCTGAAAATTAAATATATAAAAATTATTATCAAAATTAAATTGTCGAAATCAATTTAAAAACACTTTCATCTTATTCCTTGTCGGTTCCTGATTCCAAAAACATATAGATATGATATGTTTGGATTAAAAACACGCTCAGAAAGTTAAAACAAAGAGAGGTACAGAAAAGCGTGCTATCCTTCTTAGCGCAACTACTACCCCGCTCTTCTTGTCAATTTCACTGCCTTTGCCATGAGCGGTGGACTGACGATGCTACGAGTATACGGTCTTGCTGAAAAATGGCATTGCGTTCAGTTTCATTCTGTGTGTTCGACAGCTACTTGACTAAATGTTGTGTTTTCGCCTTACGCGACTTGTTATATTTAGTCAAGTTTTGACTAAATATTTTAACATCGAGGGGGAATCGAAACGAGGGTCGTGGTGTATGTGCGTGTGTCTGTGTGTCTGTGTGTCTGTGTGTCTGTGTGTGTGTGTGTGTAGAGCGATTCAGACTAAACTACTGGACCGATCTTTATGAAATTTGACATGAGAGTTCCTGGGTATGAAATCCCCGAACGTTTTATTCATTTTTTTGATAAATGTCTTTGATGACGTCATATCCGGCTTTTCGTGAAAGTTGAGGCGGCACTGTCACGCCCTCATTTTTCAACCAAATTGGTTGAAATTTTGGTCAAGTAATCTCCGACGAAGCCCGGACTTCGGTATTGCATTTCAGCTTGGTGGCTTAAAAATTAATTAATGACTTTGGTCATTAAAAATCTAAAAATTGTAAAAAAAAATAAAAATTTATAAAACGATCCAAATTTACGTTTATCTTATTCTCCATCATTTGCTGATTCCAAAAACATATAAATATGTTATATTCGGATTAAAAACAAGCTCTAAAAATTAAATATATAAAAATTATTGTCAATTTTTTTTTTTCGAAATCAATTTAAAAAACCTTTCATCTTATTCCTTGTCGGTTCCTGATTCCAAAAACATATACATATGATATGTTTGGATTAAAAACACGCTCAGAAAGTTAAAACGAAGAGAGGTACAGAAAAGCGTGCTATCCTTCTCAGCGCAAGTACTACCCCGCTCTTCTTGTCAATTTCACTGCCTTTGCCGTGCGCGGTGGACTGACGATGCTACGGTCTTGCTGCGTTGCATTGCGTTCAGTTTCATTCTGTGAGTTCGACAGCTACTTGACTAAATATTGTATTTTCGCCTTACGCGACTTGTTCTTAAAGAAGTATCTTAATGCATACATATTAACACATTCAAAGCGGTTTGTTTTGTTCGTTCGCCCAAAGATTCAACAAAAACGAGAGTTTCTAAGAGGTTCTTAAAAAGCCCACGAAAAGGATATATCCAGGGCCTGAGTGACATATCATGCATAGTGTCCCAACAAGAGAATTTATTCGTATGTCTGAAAAGTAAATATTTACCAGTGAAATAATTAGTAAGTATACAGATCACATACAAAAAGAAGAAAAACGATGACAAAAGGATAGCCCAAAGCCCCTCATTCCCTTCCTTCTGCATCTCAGAAAAACGAAATTAAGAATCAACAAACTTACCCCAGTTTTCTTAAGAGTAATTCAGTTCAAGAATGGCACTTGTGCATCTCCTAGCTGTTTGAGTAGCAAATTCAAAGTAAATATACAAAGACTCGAGTGGTTCCCAGACATTTTCACATCTCCCTTCAAATGCAAGGATGACCTCAATTATTCATTATACGTACGATATAAGTATCTAGTATCTGCATAGGCAAATGTATTTACACGTGTGAGAATGAAAGAAATGTCAACTGATTAGTTACCCTGTACAGAAAAGACCTTCCCACAGTCCTTGAAAATTGTCTGTACATTATTATGCACGTGTTCAGAGATTCGGCACAGTAAGATATGTAGGTACATTTGAAAATAAAAGGTTTGTGTCGAAGGTCCTCCCTCACTTGTATCATTCTTTTTTTCATTCTTTTTACCACTTGATTTTAATGTAATCGTCAAAATTACAATTGTAAGTATTTGGAGCATTTACTCATTGCTTAACTTCTAAATTTGCATGTACAATTATTCTGCTGCTAAATG
>NC_090247.1:36405568-36438467 GCF_037325665.1 Littorina saxatilis
ACGCATGCACGCACATGCACATATACACATACACACACACACACACACACACACTTGCACGCATACATACTCATACACAGCCGCCCCCCTCACACACACACACACACACACACACACACACACACACACACACACACAAACACACACACACAAACTCACACAGTTTCATTCAGAAGTGCCAAACATCGACACGCTGCGACATTTCGGAGGTGGGGGTGGCTTGTGCTCGAGTTTGAGTTTGCACCGTTTAACTTAAGGTCTTGATTTGACATTTTGCCCCGTGTGAGCTTGAACTTGAATGGCATTCTTGATTAATTGACACTTCTACACGGTCTGTTTGCGGGAACGTGTTGGTATGAAGGGTAAACATCAATTATGTACGGTTGTGCTCTTCGTTCGTGCTTGATTAATTTTGTGTTGAAATATTTGCGGTAAGCGATCATCCTCTCGGGCTATCGACATCATCACAAATAACGCTTCTATTATTTTGTTAAAATGCGCTTGTTTGTTTTGTTTTTTTGTTTGTTGTTGTGTCATTTGCATTTTCTTTTAGTTGTGGATGGGTTGGGACATGTCCTGCAAGTATAATATAAGTAAAAGCAAATTGTGTAAATGGCCTCAAATATTTGATTGAATTTGAATTTAAATACTGAAACGTGATCTTTACTGATAACGAATGAAACGGGAGAAATAAGGTCTAAACTTTAAATAACAAACAAACATTATATAGAGACATACATGAAGAGAGAGAGGGAGATTATGTGTGTGTGTGTGTGTGCGAGCGAGCGCAGTGTGCGTGTTAATGTTAGTCTATAGCGTAAGCAATTCTTTGCGAATGCTAACACGGCATACATGACATGTACATCTGCACACTTGTTATGTCTTTTTCAGGCTGTGGAGACTGGCTTTCGAATGCTGATTAACAGGGGCATTGTTCGACCAATCAAGAATGGCGAGGTAGGAATGATGGCTTGGCTTATTGCATAGACACGAGAACAGTGACACAAACCAAAGAAATACTAAATAAATATGCATGCATGCACTAACAAGCATGTTGTACTTGATGGCATGTCTTGTTGTTGTTGTTTTTGTTATTGTTTATTTGTTTTGTATTCTTAAGTTTCCTTTTTATATTTAGTCAAGTTTTGACTAAATATTTTAACATCGAGGGGGAATCGAAACGAGGGTCGTGGTGTATGTGCGTATGTGTGTGCGTGCGTGTGTGTGTGTGTGTGTGTAGAGCGATTCAGACTAAACTACTGGACCGATCTTTATGAAATTTGACATGAGAGTTCCTGGGTATGAAATCCCCGAACGTTTTTTTCATTTTTTTGATAAATGTCTTTGATGACGTCATATCCGGCTTTTCGTGAAAGTTGAGGCGGCACTGTCACGCCCTCATTTTTCAACCAAATTGGTTGAAATTTTGGTCAAGTACTCTTCAACGAAGCCCGGGGTTCGGTATTGCATTTCAGCTTGGTGGCTTAAAAATTAATTAATGACTTTGGTCATTAAAAATCTGAAAATTGTAAAAAAAAATAAAAATTTATAAAACGATCCAAATTTACGTTTATCTTATTCTCCATCATTTGCTGATTCCAAAAACATATAAATATGTTATATTCGGATTAAAAACAAGCTCTGAAAATTAAATATATAAAAATTATTATCAATTTTTTTTTTTTCGAAATCAATTTAAAAACACTTTCATCTTATTCCTTGTCGGTTCCTGATTCCAAAAATATATAGATATGATATGTTTGGATTAAAAACACGCTCAGAAAGTTAAAACAAAGAGAGGTACAGAAAAGCGTGCTATCCTTCTCAGCGCAACGAATACCCCGCTCTTCTTGTCAATTCCACGTGTTCTGTGAGTTCGACAGCTACTTGACTAAATATTGTATTTTCGCCTTACGCGACTTGTTACATTTAGTTAAGTTTTTAGAGGGGGGAATCGAGACGATGGTCATGGTGTATGTGCGTGCGTGTGTGTGTGTGTGTCTGTCTGTGTGTGTGTGTGTAGAGCGATTCAGACTAAACTACTGGACCGATCTTTATGAAATTTGACATGAGAGTTCCTGGGTATGAAATACCCGAACGTTTTTTTCATTTTTTTGATAAATGTCTTTGATGACGTCATATCCGGCTTTTCGTGAAAGTTGAGGCGGCACTGTCACGCCCTCATTTTTCAACCAAATTGGTTGAAATTTTGGTCACGTAATCTTCGACGAAGCCCGGACTTCGGTATTGCATTTCAGCTTGGTGGCTTAAAAATTAATTAATGACTTTGGTCATTAAAAATCTGAAAATTGTAAAAAAAAATAAAAATTTATAAAACGATCCAAATTTACGTTCATCTTATTCTCCATCATTTTCTGATTCCAAAAACATATAAATATGTTATATTTGGATTAAAAACAAGCTCTGAAAATTAAATATATAAAAATTATTATCAAAATTAAATTGTCGAAATCAATTTAAAAACACTTTCATCTTATTCCTTGTCGGTTCCTGATTCCAAAAACATGTAGATATGATATGTTTGGATTAAAAACACGCTCAGAAAGTTAAAACAAAGAGAGGTACAGAAAAGCGTGCTATCCTTCTTAGCGCAACTACTACCCCGCTCTTCTTGTCAATTTCACTGCCTTTGCCATGAGCGGTGGACTGACGATGCTACGAGTATACGGTCTTCCTGAAAAATGGCATTGCGTTCAGTTTCATTCTGTGAGTTCGACAGCTACTTGACTAAATGTTGTATTTTTGCCTTACGCGACTTGTTACATTTAGTCAAGTTTTGACTAAATGTTTTAACATAGAGGGGGAATCGAGACGAGGATCGTGGTGTATGTGCGTGTGTGTGTGTAGAGCGATTCAGACCAAACTACTGGACCGATCTTTATCAAATTTGACATGAGAGTTCCTGGGAATGATATCCCCGGACGTTTTTTTTCCATTTTTTCGATAAATACCTTTGATGACGTCATATCCGGCTTTTTGTAAAAATTGAGGCGGCACTGTCACACCCTCATTTTTCAATCAAATTGATTGAAATTTTTGTAAAGCAATCTTCGACGAAGGCCGGACTTCGTTATTGCATTTCAGCTTCGTGGCTTAAAAATTAATTAATGACTTTGGTCATTAAAAATCTGAAAATTGTAATAATTTTGTTTTTATATATAACGATCCATATTTACGTTCATCTTATTCTACATCATTTCCTGATTCCAAAAACATATACATATGTTATATTTGGATTAAAAACAAGCTCTGAAAATTAAAAATATAAAAATTATGATCAAAATTAAATTTCCGAAATCGATTTAAAAACAGTTTCATCTTATTCCTTGTCGGTTCCTGATTCGAAAAATATATAGATATGATATGTTTGGATTAAAAACACGCTCAGAAAGTTCAAACGAAACCACTACCGCGCTGAACAGGCTCGTCAGTTTCACTCCGTTTTGCACAAGCGGCGGACTACGTGTAGTAATTTCGCTTTACGCGACTTGTTAAAAATTGCAGATAGAGCACTTTATTTATACATACTGAGGCTTCGTGTTTCTCCAACGCAGGTATGCACATTCACTTTTACTTTAAAAATTGTTTTTACTTTTAATCTGTGTCTTTGAGGTAGTCTGTCTACATTCCAAGTGTGTCTTTGTGGTTGTTTGTCTGTCTGTCTGTCTTTCTGTATTGATATGTCAAAGGAAGATCGTTCAGCTTCTCAGCAGTAGTGAACCAGCGTTGGTTTAGTTTTGCAAGCGTATTGCAGTGAACATGTACTGACGAACAAGATTATACACAAGAAAAACATGTACATTTTTACTTTAAACAAATGTGGGATCACTCAACTCTTCAGCAAAGTCTTGCAGATATATGCGCATCATAATGCGCATAACGTAGCAGCTACTCAGTATAACGATTACTTAGTTGCGGATGATAACATGCTTCTGCGCGATTAAGAATCGTTGTGAATGCTCTACTATCCCAGTATTGAGTAGTTTGTCATTCCCTTCCTGGAAGACTGGCAGCGGATTTACATTATTTGTCGTTCCAAAGTGATGACAGTAAAGACTGTCTTTGAGAGAAAATGGATAGCCTTTCATCAGTAAATTCATTGCTCATCGGGAGGACTCCATAAAACAACGATCATCAATACTTGGACAATAAAAACGATTTCCTTCATCAGAAAGTCAGACCATCAGATCATCTTGGCAGTCAAGATGTATAAAAGACCATCTGTCCAGCCATTTCTCCATCGGTCTTGCACAAACATGAAAAGACTTTCCTTAGCCCAACCAGATCCGTGTGAGATTTGTATGCGGCGAGGTGTACAACAGTGTCTTTACGAAACCAATGGAGACTAACAAGGAGGAAGAAAAAATGCGTAAAGAAGGTTATTAGCTCATCTTAACCAACAAGAGATATAAAGCGCCATCTGTCCGTCCATCTATGTCTGCTCTTTCTGTGGAAATATGGAAAAGGTGTTTTTTGTGTGTTGTTTTTTCACCAACAAAGCAAGATCAAATCCTTACGAGATTTTTATGCGGCGCAGCGAACGACTGTGACTGGGCAGAATCAAAGAGAAGAAGAAAGGAAAGATGTGTAATGATGTAATCAGATCATCCTGGCCAACAAAAGATATAAAACGCCATCTGTTCGTCCATCTATCAATCAGTTTTGCGCAAACATGAAAATACTTTTGACTTTGCACTAACAAACCCAGCCAAGATCTGGACCAGATTTGTATGTGGCGCCGTTTAGGATTATGATTGTGCGGAAGCAATGGAGGAAAATAAAAAGAAAGGAAACGTGTGTAAAACATGAAATCAGATCATTTTGGTCAACGACAGATGTAAAACGCCATCTGTCAGTTCTTCTATCCGGTATAGAAGTCTTGCGCAAACTTGGAAAGTAAAGTAAAAAAGTAAATTGTAAGGGGCTTATTGTCCATCAGGTCTTAATTGCCTATATTGGACATGAATTGGTTTATACGATTCGAGTTTTACGCCCTCACGGTTTTTTGTTGTTTGCGTGTTTAGGTGGTATCAGCCATCTGCACTTATGGTAGAATGACCAAGATCTTTAACGTGCCATTGTGGTGACACGGGGGTGGGAGATGGATACCGTCTCTGGGTCTGCACATAAAGTTGACCCGTGTCCGTCCCGGCCCGGATTCGAACCAGCGACCTCTCGATCACAAGTCCAGTGCTCTACCACCTGAGCTACCCGGGTCCCAAACTTGGAAAGATTCTTCTTCGCACTTATATACAAACTCAATCCAAAGCCAGACGAGAATTGCATTCGATATGGTGTACGACAGCTACTTTGCGGAAGTTGTCTGCAGGCAAACTATAGATGTAACCAAAAAGTGTGTACAAAATGAAATCATATAATTTTGGACAACGAGAGATTTAAAACGCCGTCTGTCCAACCATTTATTAATCAGAATAGCGCAATTATGAAAGACTTTGTTATTCACACTAGCAAACTCATGCCAGATCCATTTGAGAGATCTTGGTGGTTCACGCTATTCGTCGTAGAAAGAAAGTAATCGAAATCAAGAAGAACGGAACGGTCAGGAATTCAGCACACGGGTGTGTACAAATGATGTCAGCTCATCTTATAGCCAGAGAGAGATATAAAATGTCATCTGCCAGTTTATTTATCCATTAGTAGTCTTGCACAAACATTGACAAGCTTTACCTTTTGCACTTACAAACCCGTACTAGATGAGATTTGTGTGCGACACCGGTGATCGGCGATTTATGTGCAGAAACAATGGATAATTATGCAGAACGAAGAGACACGTATGTAAACATGAAAGCAGACCATCTTAGCTATCGGGAGATAAGAACGCCAACTATTAGTGCATCTCTGCGCTAGCCTTGCACAAACACAACAAGTCGCGTAAGGCGAAAATACAACATTTAGTCAAGCTGTCGAACTCACAGAATGAAACTGAACGCAATGCCATTTTTCAGCAAGACCGTATACTCGTAGCATCGTCAGTCCACCGCTCGTGGCACAGGCAGTGAAAGTGACAAGAAGAGCGGGGTAGTAGTTGCGCTGAGAAGGATAGCACGCTTTTCCGTACCTCTCTTCGTTTTAACTGACTTTCTGAGCGTGTTTTTAATCCAAACATATCATATCTATATGTTTTTGGAATCAGGAACCGACAAGGAATAAGATGAAAGTGTTCTAAAGTTGATTTCGAAAATTTAATTTTGATCATAATTTTTATATTTTTAATTTTCAGAGCTTGTTTTTAATCCAAATATAACATATTTATATGTTTTTGGAATCAGAAAATGATGAAGAATAAGATGAACGTAAATTTGGATTGTTTTATAAAAAAAAATTATTTAAACAATTTTCAGATTTTTAATGACCAAAGTCATTAAAGCCTCGGTCATACAGGCGACTCAGTCGTTGCGATTCAGTCTTGCGATTCAGTCTTTGGCCGATCGCACATCACATCGTAGACCATTGACCCGTCACACGATGAACGATAGACGAACGACTGGCGAACGATAACTCCACGCGAGCGGGGCGGAAGTGATGTGTCATAGTGAACACGGCAAACGCGCTTTGCGAGAGCAGACACTAAATGTTCGAACGTCGCTCTACCTTTCTGAAAAATTCCTTTCAGCATTACGCCTTTGCAAGAAATAAAGTTCCCAGACAGCTGCAATTAATGTTTTCCGACCGCTGTACACGCCTAAAACGTCTCCTTTATATCTGAGTAAAAAACTGTTCTTCCAAAAAGTTTTGAATCGACGAAGAGACGCTGTACGCCACTGTCCGCCATTATTTTACGTCAAGGCCGCAGCAACGCGTTCTGATTGGCTCTGTTGGCTCTGCCCCTGCGATTGACCGACGACTGGATCGCAGGAATAGAACATGTTCTAAACCTCAAAGCTACGAGGGAATCGCATGAGACTGAGTCGCAGACTTGTCGTAGCTGTTTTCTGCGACTGAGTCGGCTGTGTGACGGGGTAAATCGCGCGACTCAGTCGCATGTGTGACAGCCCTCTAAGTATTTTTTAAGCCACCAAGCTGAAATGCAATACCGAAGTCCGGCCTTCGTCGAAGATTGCTTGGCCAAAATTTCAAGCAACTTTTACAAAAAGCCGGATATGACGTTATCAAAGGTATTTATCGAAAAAAAGAAAAAAACGTCCGGGGATATCATTCCCAGGAACTCTCATGTAAAATTTCATAAAGATCGGTCCAGTAGTTTGGTCTGAATCGCTATACACACACACACACACGCACACACACACACACACACACACACACACACACACACACACACACACACACACACACACACACACACACACACACACACACACACACACACACACACACACACACACACACACACACACACACACATACACCACGACCCTCGTCTCGATTCCCCCTCTATGTTAAAACATTTAGTCAAAACTTGACTAAATGTAAAAAGGCTTTCCCTTTTGCACTTACAAACACAAAACCGATCCGTATGAGATTGTTATGCGGCACCGTATACGTATATTCAATAAGGAAGAAACAAATGCAGTTCAGAGACATCATGCTTGCTGCCGCGCGGGCAGAGAAAATGTTCCCTCTATCTTCACCGCACTGGCAGCAAAACCCCTCACGCGGAGGTGTTTTCAGACAGGCCAGACACAGGTTGTCCCGGAGCATCCTGAACTCAGGTCAAAATGAGTTCTGCTCATTCTCTCCCTGACAGGATGTCTGGCAAGGAAACCGATTTTTTTGTTTTTTTGTTTACATATTTAGAGCTTTTTGTAATGTATTATTGATATAAGCAGATTCGCGATCGTCGATAATGATTTTTCATGGTGTTTTGTATTTTTTTAATTTACAAAGGAATTGATATGTAAGACAGTTTCAAGCGAGCTATTTTTCGCGGCTGTATTTACTGTGCAAACAACTCTAAATATGGCAAAAGCGTCACGTGGTAATCAACCGTTTGGTTTCGGCACTCACTGGAGCAGACGATTTTTTCTGTAACCAGTTGACAGTGATGAAACCATATATTACGGTCTCCTTCCGGCAGCAGTCCCAAAATTTCGACTTGTTTTGACCTTAGAACGATGTCTTTATCATAACTGTGAAGAACAGAACGGAGATCACTGTCGAAGTCGGCCAATCTGCAATCATTTTCGTCTCGCGAACACTGATCTCAAATTTAGATCAGTGCTCGCGAAAACCATATGGGAGATAACTCTGTATTTTTACATTTAGTCAAGTTTTTTTACATTTAGTCAAGTTTTGACTAAATGTTTTAACATAGAGGGGGAATCGAGACGAGGGTCGTGGTGTAATGTGTGTGTGTGTGTGTGTCTGTCTGTCTGTCTGTGCGTGTGTGTGTATAGAGCGATTCAGACTAAACTACTGAAACGATTTTTATGAAATTTTACATGAGAGTTCCTGGGAATATATGACGTTTTTTTCATTTTTTCGATAAATGTCTTTGATGACGTCATATCCGGCTTTTTGTAAAAGTTGAGGCGGCACTGTCACACCCTCATTTTTCAATCAAATTGATTGAAATTTTGGCCAAGCAATCTTCGACGAAGGCCGGACTTCGGTATTGCATTTCAGCTTGGTGGCTTAAAAATTACTTAATGACTTTGGTCATTAAAAATCTGAAAATTTAAAAAAAAAAAAACAATTATAAAACGATACAAATTTACGTTCATCTTATTCTTCATCTTTTCCTGATTCCAAAAAACATATAAATATGTTATATTTGGATTAAAAACAAGCTCTGAAAATTTAAAATATAAAAATTATGATCAAAATTAAATTTTCGAAATCAATTTAAAAACACTTTCATCTTATTCCTTGTCGGTTCCTGATTCCAAAAACATATAGATATGATATGTTTGGATTAAAAACACGCTCAGAAAGTTAAATCGAAGAGAGGTACAGAAAAGCGTGCTATCCTTCTCAGCGCAACTACTACCCCGCTCTTCTTGTCAATTTCACTGCCTGTGCCACGAGCGGTGGACTGACGATGCTACGAGTATACGGTCTTGCTGAAAAATGGCATTGCGTTCAGTTTCATTCTGTGAGTTCGACAGCTTGACTAAATGTTGTATTTTCGCCTTACGCGACTTGTTTTGATAGATTCGCGTAGGACTGTAGCGTCCGGTCAGGGAGAGAATGAGCCGAACTCATTTTGACCTGAGTTCAGGATGGTCCCGGAGGTGAATGTGTAAAATTGAAATGAGACCATGCATCTTAGCCAACGAGAGACAAAGACTTTTTTTGTCAGTGGGAGATATAAATGCCATGTGTCCGTCCATCTATCCCTTGGTCTTGCGCAAACATAGAAAGACCTTTTTGCACCTATAAATCCAAACGAGATCCGGATGAGATTTTTATGCCGCGCCGTACGTATACTGACTGCTGCGCGAACGCATTGGACCTTAAAAAAATAGGAAAGGAAAACGATCGGGAATGAAGGGAGAAGAAGTGTCAATTCGAGAAGAGAGCAGGGCAGGCGACTAGAAATGACCGTTTTATTGCAAGGAGTGATGTGTTTTTTACGCGCCCTGGACCATATATCTGACAGCTTCCTCCGACTTTTTATCGCTAGCCAGGGGAGTGGCGTCTGATTTGACGCTGATTTTATTGATGGAACTTTCTTTTTCTCCCTCGTCTTGCTTTTTCTTCCTCGTCTTGCTTTTTGTGTGTACTTGTCCGTGAGGGGAGGTGACAAGAGGGGAGGGGGTAGTTAAGGGGGGGGGGGGGGGGGGGGGCTAAAAGAGCAAATGCATGACATGATGATGATAGGTGGTAGGAGTCGTTGAGAACATGATGGCACCGATGGGTGTTAGAGCGCAAAGGGCGGGGGGGGGGGGGGGGGCGTGAGTGTGTGTGTGTGTGTGTGTGTAAGTGTGTGTATGTGTGTATGTGTGTGTGTGTGTGTGTGTTTTCAAGTTTCTGAATCTGCTATTAGTTTTTCTATCTGCGCAATGTTACGGTTATGGTAACACATAACGCGATATGAGTTGAATGGAGCCTTCAATAAGTTATTGGAACTTTGAAACTGTAGGTCTGTGTGGTAAGTGTTGGTTGAGCTCACGTTGTTGATTTGTTTGAGCATTATCGATACATTCTCTGTATGTTTGGAGCATTTCTTCTTGTCTGTTTCGTTGTGAAAATCCATAGATGTACGTATTATTCCATGAAAAAACCCAGATAAATTGAGCTTTTAAGAGTTGACTGTTTGCTTCTATAGCTATCCCCGTCATGTAAGGGACATAGATAAGACAGAGGGTCGGGGTGGGAGAAAAGGGGGGAGGGGAGGTACAGGAAGTGGGTGCATGGGGGCATCAAACCACCAGTACACATTCCACCCAGGCTGAATTGCACAATCGAATTCAATTTCAATCCAGATTGACGCGCAGGAGTTTAAGTGACTTGACTCCGCAGAAACACTCGAGAAAACGATTTGCCTTGAATTCAAACTCCTCACGTAAAGTGGTGGCAGGTTGATGGGCGTAAACTCTGCCTCTTTTTTCTTCCAGTGAGAGTACTTGTTACAGGAAAAGAAATCCTCTCCTTCTATCAGACACTCATTCAATTGACAGGTTTTCCTGGCAGATTTATTGTGGACAGGCTTAAGTGGAAGAAATTAGTTTTCCAGAGTGGTGGATTTTTTCTCCAGACAGTTTTGGCAGCTGTTATGTAGCGGAGATGCGTGTTCCGTTTTAGTTCTTGTCTGAGACGGGAAATGTTATGTTTTGTTTAGGCGTGCGTGTGTGTGGGATGGGGGGGGGGGGGGGGGGGGGGCTGGATGGACCGCACGTGTGTGTTTGTGTGTGTGTGTGTGTTTGTGTGTGTGTGTGTGTGTGTGTGTGTGTGTGTTCATTTTTATTTTTCTCTCTTTCTGCCGTCTGTCGCAATTAAGGGCTGCATCAGCTAGTTAGTGTCAACAGATTGAGTTCTGTTTATTTTGCTAATTTCATTTTTGCTTCCACGTGCTTTTCCAGTTCTTGACAGGGGAGAAAGAAAGAAAGAAAGATGAGTCATATCACAGGCTGTGCATTTAAAGGGCCTGCTCGTTTTCTCGGTGTCATTTTTTTATTTTGTATTTGTGCTCATTTAAATAGGCTGTGTTTTTGCAAATTTCTCTGCGTCAGGTTTCTATGTATATGCACCCTTGTCAAATAAACTACTAATCACACATTCAGGAGAGAGAGAAAAAAACAAGAAAAGAAGAAAAATAACAGCGAAAAGACAACACAAACAAACAGAAGAAAAACCAAAAAAAGAACACAAATAAAGAAAGAAAGAAAGACAGACAGACATAAAAACCCACGGACATTTCAATTTTTGTGTGTGTGTGGATAGAGCGAGATAGAGAGAGTCATAGACAACATTTATGTGTGTGAGAGAGAGAGAGAGAGAGAGAGAGAGAGAGAGAGAGAGAGAGAGAGAGAGAGAGAGAGAGAGAGAGAGAGAGTGGGGGGGGGGGGGGGTGTCCGAGGTTAGATTGTGTTAAATGCTCTTTACCTGATGCCGTATAATTTTATAAGTAAATTTGATTCGAGAGTAGTGTATCAAGAAATTCTAAATATTCCACTCATTAAACGCGAATTGATTTCTATCAGGCTCGTTACGGTTAGCACATGTAATGTTATTGTTGGCGCGTACATTGTATTGTCCGATATATTATAATTTCCAAAAATGGACAAGTTAACCTGGGCAGACATTGTAAAGTGTATGCATAAATCAGAGTATTGCAGTATTTTTAAAAGTAAGTAAGTTACCAAATATTTTTGTTTTGGGTTGTGACTGGTCGATCGCCTGTTTCATCGTTTATGTGTTTGCATTTTGAAATAGGATAAGGATTTACAGTGTGTTTGGAGTAATATGGGTGTTACCGCTTGTTTAAACTGATTAATTAAAGAGACACGTTTTTAAAACATTTCTTCAATCCTGTCGAATTCCTTTATATTTGGGTTCGATACGGAAAATTCCAGTAAATGAGGCAAATACGAAATTGTCATTTGGAAATGGAAAATTCCAGTAACTAATACAAATATGGATTTTTCATATGACATTACCAACGCCTGTTTGTGTTATAGAAATATATAGTTCCAAATGATACGGGTTTTACCAAATATACCGCCAATATGCAACGACGCCATTCCGATAATGTTCCAGCAACGCCCCTCCCTCGTTCTGCAAGTCAACTGTCAATCACAAACACAACACAACAAACCAGACTCTTAAGCGAACTCGAACCACGCCATCGCGAGCAGCAGAATGCCATTCCCAGTTCTTCTACAGACACACAAGCAGAGGAGAGAGAGAAAGATTTTTCTCTCTATTTCCCTGTCTCTCCCAGACACAGTATCGATCCCTGCTCTCTGCACACAAAGAAGAGGCTGGTCTTCAAAAGACTTGCGGTGTGTACATGGATGATATACCCCTCCCACGTGATGCGATATACCACTCCCATGTGATCATCCTCTCTGCCAATCACAGCTCTTCTCTTGCCTTTGATCGTCTCTTCGCATCTTTGCGTTCGTTTTTGAGTTTTGATTCTTGTTTGCTCTTGGTTTCTTTGGTGTCTGGTTCTGTTCTGAAGTGGAGCGTTTTCGTGGGATTGAGAATCATAACCCACCTTGCGCTATGCAAGATCATTTCAAACACAGTATGTTAATGTGAAATAGTTAACGTATAACATGTAACTGTGTCAGTCGTATATGAGTGAAACAACGAAAGCGATAAAAGCCAAACGAAGGCGAACACTATTCTCAGATTATGGTTGTGTTAACCCAGAAGGGACTTTTATTTATAAAAATGAAAAAAAATGAAAAGTATTTTGATTCCGCAGAAGCTTCTTCTTCTTCTTCTGCGTTCGTGGGCTGAAACTCCCACGTACACTCGTGTTTATTGCACGAGTGGAATTTTACGTGTATGACCGTTTTTTACCCCGCCATTTAGGCAGACATACGCCGTTTTTGGAGGAAGCATGCTGGGTATGTTCGTGTTTCTATAACCCACCGAACTCTGACATGGATTACAGGATCTTTTTCGTGCGCACTTGGTCTTGTGTTTGCGTGTACACACGGGGGTGTTCGGACACCGAGGAGAGTCTGCACACAAAGTTGGCTCTGAGAAATAAATCTCGCCGAACGTGGGGACGAACTCACGGTGACAGCGGCCAACTGGATACAAATCCAGCGCGCTACCGACTGAGCTACATCCCCGCCCATTCCGCAGAAGCAATGTGGAAGGTTAATTTAAGTTCCATTTAGGTTACTATTTAGGTCCGTTCCATTTAGGTTACTATTTGCGAAATATCTTTATTTGTCTCTGCTTTCTCTCGGCCCCCCCCCCCCCCCTCTCTCTCTCTCTGTCTATCTCTGTCTCTCTCTCAGTGTTTCTGTCTTGTCTGTCTTTTTCTGTCTGTCTGTCTCCCTCCCCCTTTCTCTCTCTCTCTCTCTCTCTCTCTCTCTCTCTCTCTCATCCCCTCTCTCTCTCTCTCATCCCCTGTCTCTCTCTCTCTCATCCACTCTCTCTCTCTCATCCCCTCTCTCTCTCTCTCTCTCTCTCTCTCTCTCTCTCTCCCCCCACTCTCTCTCTCCCTCTCTCTCTCTCTCTCTCTCTCTCTCTCTCCCCCCTTCTCCCTCCCTCTCTCAGTCTTCCGATACACAAAAAGGCAACTACATGCATTGCTCAATGATCTTCAATCCAGTAACTGTCAAACAAACAGAAACGCATGCACAACAACACGGTGAAGATGTCATGACATTTGGCGCTCGATGGAGCCGCGTTATCAAGGACAGGTTGGACACACACAGTTGATCAACTTTCCGCACGTGAGACACAGGAAATGGTGCTATGACATTCGGGTCTTGCCTGTATACAGAACGGGAAACAATGTGCAGAGGAATGTATCGCACACATGCATGTTGTTTCACATGGTCGCTGATAACATTTTCCGCCGTATCTTTCCGTTGGCATCATCGTCGTCGTCGTATTGAAAAGGCAATATCCGGCGCAGTGATTTGGAGGATTCAGATATAGGACCTATAATTTCATTATTTGTTTGTTTTTCTTCATGCATTCTGTCATGGTAACACTTCAAGGTGTGCTATTATTTTTCTTGGCAGTTACATTTTTATAACTATTTTTTTGTTATTTCGAAAGACTGTGAAACTTTTTAATGAACCGTGACTGTCTTTCAAGTAGAAACGAAAAGTGATATGTCTGCCCTTGCTGAGATCTTCTTTTCTTTGCACACAAGGATACTTTGCGGTCGTTTTTTTCGCTGATGCGATGTGGACACCTATAGACTAAGTATAGTTTCTTGAATGTAATTTCTATAATTTCTTTGAAAAGAAAGATTTGCAAACAGATATAATTATGTCATGACATTTGGCGCCCTGTGGGGCCACAATATCACGGACAGGTTGGACACACACAGTTGATCAACTTTCCGCACGTGAGACACATGAAATGGTGCTATGACATTCGCACCTTTAACTGTATACAAAGCGGGAAACAATGTGCGGAGGTATGTATCGCACACATGCGTGTTTGTTTCACATCTACTCCAACATTTTTCTCTGTATCTTTGCTCGGTCATCATCACCGAAGTCGTCATCTTAGAAGTCATAAGTAACATAGTGATTTCGCACGTTAACTTTAAACAAAGCGAGAAACATGGTGCAGAGGAATGTATCGCACACATGCATGTTTGTTTCACATGCTGGCAAGCATTTCTTTTGCCGCATCTTTTACCGGTCATCATTATGGTCGTATTACATGGGAAGTTTAGTGCTTTCGATATTTGCTCGGTTTCTTTTTTTCTGTCTTTCTGTTTTTATCTTTTTTTGCTTCCTTCTTTTTCTTTTTCTTTGTGCATTCTTGTGAGGCAGAAACTTTTTAGTGGGCTTTTGTTGTTGTTCCTGGCTTTATCAGCTATTTCTTTCTCTCTCTGAAATGCACAGGAAATAGGCCTTTATGAAATTGTACATAATATGTTTGAAGGAGACAAAATGCACAAATTAACATATCAGTTGCCGGCTATTTATTATGGAATACAACGTTTCTTTTCTTGTTTCGCACTGCCTGACAGGCCAAGATCATCACATAGTGAAAATAACTTGAAAAGGAAAATCAATTGTCTGTTGTAGTAATTCTGATTAGGTTTCGATTGAACTGAGTTAAAAGATAAATAAATTGTCTCTTGCTGTATTCTACTTAGTTTTCGCTTAAAACTTTTTTTTAAAGATCAATTGTCTCCTGTAGTATTCTAATTAGTTTTCGCTTGAACTTATTTGGGATGTATTGTTCTTTATCCGACAGTTCGGCTCGAAGGAAGGAAGCTTCCCTTCATACAACACGCCTGACCAATTTGCTCCCTACGTGTAATTCTGATTAAATGCACGCAGAGAGACTGTGAAATGGCTATCTCAGGTTCAGCGAGATCAATGTGCTCCCTGTGGCTAATTCTAAAAGGTTTAGACGATGAAAAAATGAAACGTTCCAGGTAATTTCCAGGACGGAATTAACCCTTCGTTGTCATGGGCGTTTCATGGCATCTGCCGCTTTTGTTTCAGCTGCCGTAGATAGCAGGGAGCCATTCGGGCAATCTGTGTTCGGTGGTAACTCGCTCGACACGAAATTACAAGTTTACTAGTGGTACCCGTGCTACGCACTTTGTGTGCTGCGCATGCGATGTCATTTTGTTGGTTATGTGCTTGTGAAAATGTTGTTTGCACCCCTCCCCCCCCCCCCCCCGCACATTATCCCGCATATAATGAATTATATTCTCTTGGTGAAAAATAAAATGTTAACCCTTACACCGGTGCAATTCTGTAACACATGTTACATAGCCACTGGTGAATTAACAGAGAGAAAAATAACAAAAAACAGTCATATAGGTTTTCGCATCAATGGGAGGTAATCGGAACTGACCAAAAAGACTGCGCGACCGCACGCGACTATACAAACAAACAAAATAAAATACAGCAGGTATGACGTTTGCATGAATCCATGATTACGTCTACATGAACAACAGTGATAAAAGTGCGCATCTCTTCCCAGCCGTGCAGCGCTTTGAAAGTTGGAAGCATTAAAATTTAAACGGGTAAAAAGCCATCGTGAAGATACGAAAAAAAGTATGACGTCTAAAATACTTAATGATTCAAACGCATAGTATAACATATGTAATTGACAACATTGACAACAGAAAATATATACATGGTTCACACACACAATCGAGTGCACACATCCATCCATGCTTATTTAAAGTCATGTACACACACACACACATACATACATACATGGCATCAAGCAACACACAATTAAATGACACATATGGAATATGGAAAACGTATAATGGACATGACCATGGCAAGTAATTTACACCGTTACCTACTATAAAATTGATGATATATATATACCACTCACTTGCTATTCGCCTAAAAGCTTGCGGTGTGCTGTGACACATATAAGAAACCAGAAGAAAAAAGGACTTTACTTTGGCGAAAAGAGCATATGCTGCTTATTTTTGTACATAACTGCTATAACTGTATTTTTTCCGAACACTTACATGTAAAAAACATAGAGATATATCTTACCATTTCACTAAGACAGCCAAAATAACGGTCAAATTAAGGGGAGATCATGATGACGTACATGTCTATGGTTGCACCGGGGGAAAATATTTAGTCGCTGGAACCTATAAGGTATAACACATGTTACATAGCCACTGGTGAATTAACAGAGAGAAAAATAACAAAAAACAGTCATATAGGTTTTCGCATCAATGGGAGGTAATCGGAACTGACCAAAAAGACTGCGCGACCGCACGCGACTATACAAACAAACAAAATAAAATACAGCAGGTATGACGTTTGCATGAATCCATGATTACGTCTACATGAACAACAGTGATAAAAGTGCGCATCTCTTCCCAGCCGTGCAGCGCTTTGAAAGTTGGAAGCATTAAAATTTAAACGGGTAAAAAGCCATCGTGAAGATACGAAAAAAAGTATGACGTCTAAAATACTTAATGATTCAAACGCATAGTATAACATATCTAATTGACAACATTGACAACAGAAAATATATACATGGTTCACACACACAATCGAGTGCACACATCCATCCATGCTTATTTAAAGTCATGTACACACACACACACACATACATACATGGCATCAAGCAACACACAATTAAATGACACATATGGAATATTGAAAACGTATAACGGACATGAACATGGTAAGTATTTTACACCGTTATCTACTATAAAATTGATGATATATATATACCACTCACTTGCTATTCGCCTAAAAGCTTGCGGTGTGCTGTGACACATATAAGAAACCAGAAGAAAAAAGGACTTTACTTTGGCGAAAAGAGCATATGCTGCTTATTTTTGTACATAGCTGCTATAACTGTATTTTTTCCGAACACTTACATGTAAAAAACATAGAGATATATCTTACCATTTCACTAAGACAGCCAAAATAACGGTCAAATTAAGGGGAGATCATGATGACGTACATGTCTATGGTTGAACCGGGGGAAAATATTTAGTCGCTGGAACCTATAAGGTTATACGGCGACTTATCAGGTGATAATGTTTCGAACTATTTAGTAAACAAATCTATGGAATATTTTGGAGTTCCATTAACAGATAAACAGATCTATCTATCTTCTTATTATTTTAGGTTCGTCTGGGGTAGAGAAATAAAACACACAGCTAGGTTCGTCTGAGGTGCGGTCGCGTGTTTAGTCGAACCGAAAGTTGAAGAAGAACCAATCACAGATCTCTTTCGCCGCGATGTCAAAGTTCAGGTCAAAGTTCACTGTTGTCTGCTCAAATTTGCGAGACAAACCTCTTCAAACTTTGTTCGTGGACAAAATTGGAAGTCGGGACCTAGCGGAATCGATTTCCTGGGTCACGTTGGCATAGCAACCGAAGGAGAAGGCACAAATCCGCGCGGTTTGGTCACAGGAATCGAAAAACCACCGAAAATCCTACCAGTATTATATAGTAGATTGTATTCGTCGTTGGTCTGATTTGCGCCGCTTTTGTTTAGTAGCTCGTATGTTTTCGAAGCTGCTCTCACTTACCTGTTGAGGTATGAACTGAGCAGATCTTCAGACATGATGTTTACGTACATTTACGATTTTCTGTGACGTCCACTTTGAATGGGTCAACGGTAAAATGGTATGCACCACACTCATTATCAGTATTTTTCAGTAAGCATAGAGATTTAAGAATATCAGGTCTGTTGCTATACGATGAAAGAACGAAGATGATTTTAAAACAGTTTTAGAAATTCTTGGAGCCTTTCTTCCAAACTGACCCCCTCCCAAACCATCCCCCTTTCTCTCTCCCGGCCATTGGATGCATGGACATTGTGTGAGCTTTTGAACTTTTTTTGTCAACGAGAAGTAATAAGAGGCTTTTTAACGGCTTAGTAAAGTGTCACAAACGACAAATCAGTTTGTATAGAATGTTCGGTAAAATAATATTTGAAAAAGCTGTTCAATCTGAAATTTAAAGGACAGTCCCATCCCCGTCCATCCCCTTCTCTTCTTTCTATACTTCACCTTGCTTCCAATGATTTGAATTCTAATCATGGATGTAACGTAGGGGAGTTAGTTACTAACGACAACAATACAAAGGGGGGGGGGGGGGGGGGGAGAGGAGGAAAAAAGTCTGCTGCGTAATTTTGGTAAAATAGTACGCCCCATTGGGTATTTGAAAGCTTCTGATGAGGAAAGAAAGAAATAAACAACGAGGAGTAAAAACAAAATGATCAGATCATTTCCAAGGCTAAAGTAGACCTTCCTTGTTACGGGCGCTTCGCGGCATCTGTCGCTTCGCTTTTGTCGCAGTCAGCTAGCCGTAAGATGACAAGCAGGGAATCATTGCAGCAATCTGCGTTCGGTCGTAACACGCCTGATGACGAAATTCGAATCTCGTTTCCCCCTTGATTAACTCTGCTTTTGTCTTTGAACTTTTGATAGCCCTTCGCTGATGAGCTAGTAGATTGGCTGGCTCTCGATTAAAGTGTCTCAATTTCTCTGCCAGTTTGAAGTCAACCTTTTATAGGTATAGAACGAGGAACTTGTTTGAGAGTGAATCTGGTGTATCGAGATGTTTAAGTGGATTTGCAAGTAGCGAACTCAATTTTGGGGAAATTGATTTATTTTGCCGCCTATATGTACCGGGGGGGAAAAAGCTTTAGGACGAAAGTTTTTAATTCGTTGATTTGTTTGTATTTTTATTTTTTTTCCTCTTCTTTACATTGAAGCTTAACGAACCGTCCTCGAGTGATTGACCTCCATGTTCTTATTTGGTCTTCATTTTTGTGTCATTGAACGTTGACATTAATACTCTATCACTGTTTATATTAAATTGTTTTATATCAAAATACTGAGTTATACGATTTAAATTGCAATCAATAGTTTATATTTGTTCTGCACAAAACAGTGCATCGATTAACAGTAAGGCCTAGTTGCATAATCTGGTAGCGATTAAAGAAGTGCGTTAAACACACACACACACGCACACACACACACACGCACGCACACACGCACGCACGCATGTACGCACGCACGCATGCACACACACACACACACACACAAACACACACACACACACACACACACACACACACACACACACCGACTACAACAACAACAAACTGCAACCCCGCCGCCCCCCCCCCCCCTACCACTCTCAGTTCTGCCACACCCACCCCAAACCCCCAACAGGTGCACACCAATCAAGAATGCTCAGCAGCCATTACTCAATGTGATTCTACCGTTCGTCAACGTCCCGTCACCAGTAATTATCTCATTGGAGAGAGAGGTGAGCTCCGCCTGTACTACTTTGATTGCCCTTTAAATAAAACCTGTTTTGGAAGTCAATTATAAGCAACCGTCGTAAATATTCGTCATCTGCTGCTTGAGACCCAATGAAGCGAGCCTTTAAAAAAAAAATCTATTGAAAAAAATACGGAAGAGATGTCGGCGATATTTTTTTCTGTCAGAGGGGAGCTTTGTAGCCGGTTTACAAAAGTCCAGTTGAGAAGTGTCATATCGATGCGCCTATGTTAAAGTAACCATCCTTCCCATGTGAATCACCGTGTGCACCCTCGCAGAACACGCGAAAGAAGCCGGAGTCTTTAAAGGACATTTTATATAGATTTTGTTTTATAAAATAATTTCTTAATAAAATAAAATTCTGTTCGAAACTGCAACAGCAGTAACAACAACAATTACACAAATTTTAAAATGAAGAGCTTGTATTCTGTATTATTTCCAAAAATATACATAAGCTGTGTTTGAATTAAAAATGTGCTCAGAAATAAAGAACATATAGCCTAATTGTATACATCTGAGTGAGCGCTGTCTCGGTTGCAGCGTTTCGGCCAGCCCAGAAGTTACTTTCCAGTGTATTCATAGAGAATACTACATGGCTTGCTGTGTCGTACCAGATTTACACGAGGTTGTTTCTTTTAATATTGAACTGCGAGCGAAAGCGAGCTGTTCACTATTTGAAAAAGCAACGAGTGTAAATCTGGTACGACACAGCAAGCCATGTAGTATTCTGTTTATCCTACATACTGTACTTACGTGTATTTTACTGAAAATGTCTTGCAGACGAGGCAGCTAAATTGAAGACGCTTGTTTTGGAACCTCGATCTCTTCTAAAGCCTCGTGCAATCTATTACGTCAAAGCAAAGAAACGTCACTCTGAAAGTGTGGCGTGACGTGTTAGTTCTAAAGATTCATCGAGGGTAATTAGCGAGCGCAATTTTTTTTTCTATAATGACGTTTGTCTCGGTGACTTTGGCATCATAAGCAGTGGAAAAACAGGTCCCTGCCAGACTTGCTTGACATGACCTCATTTACATGATATACACACGTGTGATTTGAACGATTATTATCTCACGGGTGTCTCTCTCACGTATGTAGGATAACTCATTCTCTCAGGCGGATGGATTGCCTAAATGTGTTGATATCGCTTTACGCGACCTGTTTCTACTTCTTTCTCTTCGCTTTCTTCTTCTTCTTCTTCTTCTTCTTCTTCTTCTTCTTCTTCTTCTTCTTCTTCTTCTTCTTCTTCTTCTTCTTCTTCTTCTTCTTCTTCTTCTTCTTCTTCTTCTTCTTCTTCTTCTTCTTCTTCTTCTTCTTCTTCTTCTTCTTCTTCTTCTTCTTCTTCTTCTTCTTCTTCTTCTTCTTCTTCTTCTTCTTCTTCTTCTTCTTCTTCTTCTTCTTCTTCTTCTTCTTCTTCTTCTTCTTCTTCTTCTTCTTCTTCTTCTTCTTCTTCTTCTTCTTCTTCTTCTTCTTCTTCTTCTTCTTCTTCTTCTTCTTCTTCTTCTTCTTCTTCTTCTTCTTCTTCTTCTTCTTCTTCTTCTTCTTCTTCTTCTTCTTCTTCTTCTTCTTCTTCTTCTTCTTCTTCTTCTTCTTCTTCTTCTTCTTCTTCTTCTTCTTCTTCTTCTTCTTCTTCTTCTTCTTCTTCTTCTTCTTCTTCTTCTTCTTCTTCTTCTTCTTCTTCTTCTTCTTCTTCTTCTTCTTCTTCTTCTTCTTCTTCTTCTTCTTCTTCTTCTTCTTCTTCTTCTTCTCCTCCTTCTAGCTCCGTTGTTGGTTACACTATTAGACGCACGTGGTCCTGGTTGTCTTTCAACGTGCGCCGCCTACCTATAACCGTTATTAGATTCTCCGCTTCGGCTAATGGAGTATTGACATTAACGCTATGATTAATTGCCGTCTGCTGTTGCTCTTTACCGAGGTGGATAACGAAGAGGGGAAGACCTTTGCACCGCAGTGGGCGGGGAACTACATGCAAAGCCATACACCCAAGTTTCAAGAGAGTTTTGAAGAAAGAAAAACAAAAAAAGTGTTCGATGATAAAACTTTAGACAAAAAGCTTCTCCTACTTCAAAGCGTCTTGACTTTCGCAGGGCTACAGGCGACATTATCCTCATGGCGGACTTCAAAAGGGGAGGTAACTGCGCTCGTCATACGGAGTTGTCTTTGATTCAAGAAGAGAGGGGGAAAAAGATGCTTCTGCGCATGCCTGGAGGAAGAAAACGGCTTGTCACACGACCCGTGATTGGAGCGTGATCGCATCGACTTGACTCTAAGTGGAGTTGTGATCTTTGTTGCAAGCTCAAATTAAAAGGCGGAATGACTCGCCATTGAAGTTTAATGCTCAGAACAAAAACGTTTCAATTTTCTCCTTGACATTTACTTTCTTGCCTTGTTTTCCTTTTCTTTACCACCCTTCCTGGTTCAATTTCTTCGTCGTTTCGAGCAATTTCCTGCTTTGGATATAACTCTCTGTGATCCGGTTGGTGCCTGAGGTTGTTTAATTCAAGTATGGCAAAAGTTCATGACTTTGTTCTTATCGTTGGTGCAGTGGTGTTTTCTATGATTCAGTTTTTCACTTAAAAAAACACCATCCGGGAACTTTGATTGATGCTTGCTCCTTTAACAATAGAAATTAATTGAATCTGCTCAGTTCGGGAGAAGAAGAAGAAGAAGAAGGAGATGCAGCAGGATAGGCATTCGTGAAAATATTTCAATGGGAGGGGGAGGGGAGATTAGACTGATATTTTGAAAGTAAGTGTTCGTTTCTTTTGTCATGGATAATTATTTGGTTATCTAAGCCGAAAGGTCAGTGAAAAGTAGACGTTTTCCAATTTTTCAGCTCTACCGCATTTTATCAGCTTTTTATTTTTTATTTGAGGGGGATGGGATATCAGGATCTATTTTCCTGCCTCTGTTTGTACGCGCGTGCGTGCGTGCGTTCTCAGAAGGGGAAAAACATCGTGACAAATTCATCAGACATTTTTTTTCTCTCAATTTGACGAATTACAGGCATCTGGTCTTGAGACCAGCGTTTCAGTAAAGTTCAACGAAAAGAGTCTTATCTTATAAAGCTGCTGAAAAAAGTGTGATAAAGAGGTCTTCTTGGGTATGTTGTTTTTGGGCGGCAGATAATACGCCTCTGAACTGGAGATAACTGACTTTGTGTGAGATTGGGTTTGAAGGGAGATAAGCGGGTGGGATCTGGCGCAGGGGCAGATAACTCGGCATCAGCTCCCAGCGGGGCCAATTTATTGACCTTATGGACACCCAATGCCCCGCTATCAGTGTGGTGTTTGCTTTTTATTTGTTTTGAGTTTTTATTTTGTTTTTTATAGTGCCTCCTTCACTCGATCACCTCATCTGCATCCTCCTCAACCTCCTCCACTCTTGTCTTTTTCACCACCTCCTCCTGCTCCTCCTCCTCCTCCCCCTCCTCCTCCTCCTCCTCCTCCTCCTCCTCCTCCTCCTCCTCCGCTTCCGCCTGTTCCGACTTCTCCTCTTTCCTCTTATTCGTCTTCGTTATTGCTGATTTTGTTTTGTATTATACTTTCCTTTTTTCGCTTACACTATGCCTTGGTAGGTTTGGGTATCATCGGTTGCATCGTACTTTCAGCAAATTCGTCTTCGTTAACGTTATTGTTTATATTTCTTTTAATAATATTTCTCTATTCACTTACCGTATGTATTTGTAGGTTTTGGTATCATCGGTTGCATCGTACTTTCAGCAAATAGAATAGTACGCAACTGTGTTATGCAACGACTGTTTACAGCTGGCTGCATGCAGCAAACTTGCATGATGTGATTTACCCTCCACCCAGTCTTCGCCGAGCTGCCTGGTGAAAAGACATGCAATGATTAATTGCAACTGTCAATGTTTCGCCATTTTATCCGCCCTGTTGAACTTGAGCGAGGACATCCGATCTTTCCGGTCTGAAGGATATGGCTATTAGTCTACCAGTTATCGGATACCAATTGTGACCGAAGGGGGCTTGGAATTAAATTTATCTTGCTGTGACTTAGGCTTGGGGATGTATCCAGTATCGTTCTGCAGGGTACTCTGCCACTTAGCATTTTGGCATTAAACATTAGTTTCTTACGGTTTCAATTTCAGCAAGTGTTCATTCTTACTGTAAGAACTTTGTCTTGGCCAGGAGAGTGGTGGTAGAGGTTTTTTTTATGTTTATTTTATATTTATATTCGTAAACGCTGGTGCGTATTTAAACCTTTCAGTCTTGCCGTTCTCGTAAGGAATCCAGAGTGGATGTATGTTTGTGTGTGTGTGTATCTGTCGGTCTGTCTGTCAGTCTGTTCATCTGTCGATCCGTACGGGTATTATTATTATTATTATTGTGATCATTTTTATGCGCCTAATCTAGATATAGCCCTAGGCGCTTACATATTAATTTCTGCCGTTTGAAATGGAATTTTTTACAGACAGACAGACAAACAGACATTTTTTACACACAATATATAACGCATTCACATCGGCCAGTAAAGCTCAGTAGCCTATTAGGCGAGTATGTTTCTGTGTTCATACATGTTTGCATATATTTATCGCCGAAGATTCCGGCCTATCAAGCAACAACCACGCACACAGTGCAGAACATTGAATGTAAGCTGAAATCGAGCCGTACGAAAAACACAAGATTTAACTACGTGGGGAGGAGGGGGGGGGGGGTAGAACTATGGTAGGGGGGAGGGTGTGGGAACCCGCAATGGGGGGGGGGGGGGGGGGTAGACAGAAAATCTAGTGGCAGTGGCTTGTTGTTGGGACAGGGTGTGTGTAAGCAATCAGCAATGTTTGACACTGGCGGTGCCAGAGTTGATGCCAGATTTCAGCCCCATGCCCAGGTTTTTGCCCCTCACCGCCTGCCTGCCTGCCACCCGTCTGTCTGCTACCCCCTCAATGTTTGTTTGTTGACGCTTACGCTATTTGGGGCACCCGTGTCTCCACTGTTGGTTTTTTCCCCGCCTGCCTGGTGGGGGTAACTTGTCATTTCTCTCCTGTCTTCTGTTGGTTTTACGCCATGGGGTCTTGAGTAGAAAGTAGGAATTGTTTTGTTGTTGTTGGGTGTTTTTTTCGGGGGGGGGGGGGGGTCGTCTTTGTAATGTCAGACAATCTCATTATTGACTTTTTTTTGTGTGTGTGCGAACAGTTCACGTGTGAGATGTTTGTGAATGCGGTTGGGATTTTAAGGAATTTCCCCTTGTTAATTTGTCGTTGCTGTGACGTGTCGGTTCAATGTGCTTTTTGTTAATTCTGCGATATAAGCACAGACATGCATTGGGGGAAGGTTGCGATGGACGCGATGAGAGTGGGAGCGGTGCCATGAGCAGCTGGAAGATGGAGGTGTTGCATAAACAGACTCGCAAGAAATATGTAAACGTGTGATGTGAAGTTGTTGCGGCGACAGTACTACGTGCGCTAGCATTTCCAACTTTGGCAATGTTTCCAATAGATGGGGGTGTCGTTTGGTGTCGGCACTGATGGGGCGAAACTTCAAATCACCGAAAAGTTTGCTGTCATATCGGGAGAATCACAGAACTTGTTCGTACATAAAAGGGGGCGACAAGGACTGCTTAAAACTTTTAACAATTGCCTGAACGTCAACTGCTTGACAGTGACGAGCACGCAGCTATCGGTAGGAAGTCAACCAGCCTTGTACATCTCCCATAAACTCCATACTGACTATCCCCTCCCCCCACCCCCCCTTCCTAGTACTGCTGTTCAAATCGTGGACGCCGTATTCCACTCATGAAGATCGTGATGTGGGAAATTTCATTTTGATTTAGAAACTAGTTTCATCGCACTCTCATCCTCGGGACGAACCACGAATATCGACACAAATTTGCTTCTGTGAACAGAAATTCGCGTGCTTTCTCCTTTTACATAAAAGTGCATCGTTTATTTCAAGGGGAAGCATTACGTGTGGAGTTTATTTTGGTCGGCTGACGTGCTACCTTGCATCCATAGCAGTGTTGACATCCGCGTATAAACCGGAAGCAGAAATAACGTTGAACCGACCAATCACAGCCAGGCTGACGTCCTCCCCGTAGCTGTAAGTCTATTCAGAGAGCAGATTCAATACGCATTATCAAACGAATCGCTACGACGAAGATGGAGCCTTAGAACATTTGACAGAAAAAGATTTACAGTTTGAGAAAGATCTGTAGACATATCCAAGATGACCGGCACGGTTGGCCTAGTGGTAAGGCGTCCGCCCCGTGATCGGGAGGTCGTGGGTTCGAACTGACCCCGGCCGGGTCATACCTAAGACTTTAAAATTGGCAATCTAGTGGCTGCTCCGCCTGGCGTCTGGCATTATGGGGTTAGTGCTAGGACTGGTTGGTCCGGTGTCAGAATAATGTGACTGGGTGAGACATGAAGCCTGTGCTGCGACTTCTGTCTTGTGTGTGGCGCACGTTATATGTCAAAGCAGCACCGCCCTGATATGGCCCTTCGTGGTCGGCTGGGCGTTAAACAAACAAACAAACAAATATCCAAGATATTTTAGCAGATGAACATCGTTGGATATTTTGGAACGAAAGACAAGAATACATCGGAGCTGTTGGACACATTACGCTTGCCTTGTTATGCCTGTGCTTATTTTCCAAAAGCGTGGCAACTTGTCATTTCTTCCCTGGATTCTGCTAGGGAAGGGGTTACAGTAGAGGTATGGAGTGGGTTGGATGTTATGTCAGAAAATCTCATCATTCGGTAATCTGAAAAAGATTGGTAGGCAGCTTGCCAGTGAAGTTTATATCAGATGTGTCAGGCATTGACGTTGATGGTAATTCCACACTTGCTCATTTTTTCATAGCCTAGCATATTTTCCTCTCGCAGTCTTCTAGTGTAGTCCAGGGGAAATGGGAGGGGGATTTAGAAGGGGAGAGAAAGGCTAAAAAAGCAGTCTACTCTGGCAGAGAATCTCATCATTGAGTAATTTCTAATAGATTTGTAGATCGTAAAACCTGCAAGGAAGGGTTGATTAAGTATTCAAAATGCGATTGCTTGCTGTTTCTCTCAAGCTGTCGTTAGTTGTTACTACACGAAGCAGTAAGCCTTTTTCTCCTTCGTGTTCTTATTCGTGTTATTATTGGTCTTTTTCTTTTCTTGTTTTCCTCCTTCTTTTCTTTATCCTCCCTTTCCTTCTTCTCTTCCTTCTCCTTCACCCCTTTATATTCCTCGTCTGCTCCCCTCCTTTCCTCTTCTTAACTGATATTTTCCAAGGGTTTGATTTTCATCAAGCTTTTCTAAACAAGTATATATAATTATATGAAAATATGTCACCAAATTAAAGAGGGCACTCTCAAATGCATGGACACATTATCCGTAATTATGTGGACACAATGTGTGGAGGTGTTTTAACACACATTGAAACACACTGTTTTCTACCATGTTTCACACGTCTTTACAATTCACACTGTGTTCAAATCTGGATACGGAAAGCGTGCTCAGAAATGGAACACTTCTGTTTAGAGGGAGGAACGTTTTCAACAAGAAAGAAGTATTGATCGGAAATCATTGACATTTAAATTGCAGCTAAAATAAACTTTAGTACATTGATGTCTTGCATGCTTTTTAGCTTATGCTGTGTCCTTTGGTAACCCGTGATTATGTTTTGAGCTCTAATTTATCTTACTTTCTTTTGTCTTGCTTTCCTTTCCATCTGTGTGTGTTACATCAGCACACACGGTTATTTCACTAAAGTTCCCCTGCACGCGTTCCTCATTTGTGTGGCACGTGTCGTTGTTTTAATTAACCCCTCTCTCTCTCTCTCTCTCTCTCTCTCTCTCTCTCTCTCTCTCTCTCTCTCTCTCTCTCTCTCTCTCTCTCTCTCTCTCTCTCTCTCTCTCTCTCTCTCTCTCTCTCTCTCTCTCTCTCTCTCTTTCGCTCTTGCTCTATGTCTCTCTCAGACTCACTCAAGAGGGGCAAGAGACAAGCGAGAAAAAGAATGTGGAAGTTTTACAAAAGAGGAGAGAGGCGACAGAAGAGTGGAAGAAAAACTGACAAGTAAAACCAAAAAGGAGAGAAGATGGCTATAGGAGGAAGGAGGAGGAAAGACGGGCATAGAAGAGGAAAGAAATGAGAGAAAAATGAAGAAAATAGACAGAAAAGACAAGGAATAACACGAAAGTGTAAGAATATATGAAGAGCCAGAGGATAAAGCAAGAAAGAGAACAGGAAAAAAAGCTAGCACGAGTGCAGAACCGTGTGGGAAGATCCAAAGCAAATCAAAGATGTTCAAACAGTTCAACAGAAAACGCAGGCCGGACTTGCGTTTCCCTCTTTTCCTGCACCCTCATCGAACCCATCTTCGAAGACAAGCACTGCACTGCAAGAAACTCTTCATGGTGTCATCATCATCTCCGCCGAGCGTTTCTGAAAACCGTTGTGTAACGCCTTTCTCTCGCTTTCTCTCACAACAAAATCAAGTCCTCAGATCTTCATAAACACTCCAAGATGAAAGTTTAATTAGAAAATTCAGCGGCCCCCAGTTTTTTCTTGTCAAACAGATCGATGCTCTTCAACTGGGGATGCTGCTCTTTGATGCTTGCTGGTGGGATTCTAGTCTTTTCTCCTGGAACCGAATGGCAGTAGAAGGACGAACGCGAGTCCTGCTTGAAGTTATATCTTTATTGTTGTGTTAAAAATCGTTTTGAGTGGGGGAAAGTATAGTTTTGTTAGCGAGTAACCATTGCAGTCCCTAATAGGCACTGAACCAGTGGTACAGGAACCATCATTAAGGATATAGTTGAGTCTTCATAACTGGGTATATCGGAAGGACGAACGCCTGTTCCGCTTGAACCTTTGTCCTGGTTTCTGTAAGATCGTCTTAGGGGAAGAGGCGCACTCGAGTCCTCAAAACTGAGTATAGTGGAAGAACGGACCTCGTTTTTGCTTGAAGATAGTCAAGTTCTCGCGGAAAGAAAACTCTCGAGTCCTCAGGGTTGAGTCACACTTTGGGGCAAAGGATGTAAAACTGTCTGGTCCTTTTTCTCTGCAAGAGTGTCTGAGAGCTGACGACATTATTTTCTCGACAAGTGGTGCTCTAGCCAGAGTTTTTTTCTCTCTTCCTTTTCTTTCTTCTTCGTTTGACTGGTTATTAGTATTCATAGTTAGGGGATGAGTAGAGGAGGGAGGGAGGGACTGGAGGAATATGGGTGGGGGTGAGTCACAGAACACAGTTGGGCAATTTCTATCACTGACATTTCCTCTGTCCGCTTCAGTGAGGAGCAGAGCGAGAGAAAAAGGAAAGGATTCTCTCTCTCCCCAGACGATGCCCCAAAACACCAAAAGCCTTTTTACTCCAGCCAGTGACCGCCGTCCGATGAGTCAGAAACGACAAGAAGAAATGGCATCACTAGTCAGTCACACAGGGATGAACATCGATGGATTGCTTTTACTATCCCGTTTTGGGAAGCACTCTCGTGAGACTTATAGGGGCCCGCAATATTACTGTGTGCTCGTTCAGTCAAGATTCCCGATGTTGATACCATGACATCAGTGCAACAAAGCATGAAACACGACCTCTTTTCCTGACCCCTCTATTTGGGAATGCAAATGGGATGGTCTTCAAGGCTGCGGTCCAATATTATTTGCCATCTGGACGAACAATAGGATGCGAGTTAGTACCCCTGTATGATTAGCAGTATTATTTTTAATATCTTGGGGACTAATTGGACATTCCTGAAGTCCTTGACAAGATCAGACTCTCATGTCCACATAAAAACGGATTCAAAGAATGTTTAGGCTTGTCACAGTGGCGATGCTTTCTGTAGCGTTACAAGTTTTTGACAATGGTCCGGCGCCGATTGTGTAATGAACTTTTCCCTTCGCATTTCTTGATTCAAAGATACGAGTGCTGATGTAATGTTGCAAAGGGATATGTTCTCAAGGCCGATAAAAGCAACTTGCATCTAAGCCCACGTGATTGTGTCTTCGCAGAAGTGCATCTGATAAGAGATAACGAAGAAAATATTTTCCTAGTGATGGGAGGAAGAATTCCGTAATTGTTGGTGTCTGGATGGGGACAAAAACGGAGGTTTGAAAGACTGTGGCATTTGTTTAAGCCGCGATGCGGCATGTTGTGTGTGTGTGTGAGTGTGTGTGTGTGTGTGTGTGTGTGTCTGTGTGTGCGTGCGTGCGTGTGTGCGTGCGTGCGTGCGTGCGTGTGTGTGTAAGTGTGTGTGTCTGCTAGGGGGAAACTGTGCTCCTAAATTCTCACGTCGTCAAAATGCAGATCTTCCCTCATAAGCGCCAACTGATTGGGAAGACAAATATTTCATGGGGCAATTCCGAGTTGTAGATAACCCCTGAGGACAGATATTGTTGCCTTTGCTGAGCTGCCAGACGCGTTTTACAGCATTTTATGTTTGTCTTGCATTCATGCGAAGTCGTGCGCTAATGCCATGAGTGGCGGGTAGGAATTGCGGAGGAAAAAGGGAAAGGAGGAAGGGCGGGGTGGGGGGAGGAGCGGGATGAGGGGAGGGTGTGTGTGTGTGAGTACGTGTGTGTGTGTATGTTTGTGTGTGTGTGCGTGTGTGTGTGTGTGTGTGTGTGTGGCTGTGTGTGTGTGGCTCTGTGTGTGTGTGTGTGTGGCTCTGTGTTTGTGCGTGTGGGTTTAGGTAGGTATGTGTGAGCGAATTCTTGGCAGGTAAAACGAAGAGTGTAAGTCTACGATAAGCACATGCAAACAACGGATACGTCAAATTCAATGTATGGTAGTAATCAATGCGTATCACTCTAGCACTCAATGGCAGTTTGTTTTATTATTTTGTGTTAATTGATTTTGAAACGATTAGTTGATTTTATGGTCGTTGATCGGTTGATTGTTTCATGTATAGGTTGAAAGGCGCGTGTAGTTTTAGTTGTTGCTTTGTCTCTCTTTTTTTTCTGGTTGTATTTCATTCTCGCGGGCAGTTTTAAGATACCTATACACGCCTTCCCATGTAAACCATCTAAAATCTACAGCCTGGCTGCCATATAAATACAGGGATAATTATTTGCTGAACTAATGTTGTAAATGACACCAGTGTCAATGTGCAAAATTCATTCAGCCAGATATTCCCACTCTGGGCAGGCTTGTTGAAGAAAGGATGCGCTTATTCTGTGTAAGAGCCTCGACAGATCTTTTGTTCGTTTACGTAATTCTTAACAGGGGAATTCAGGTGTTTTAAAGAGTTTATTTTTGACTCGGCTTAGCTGATTTTCCCCAACCTGTGTGCTGATTTATCTTGCGTTTGTCGATGTAAGAAAAAGGAAAAACTCGAACGAGCCGCTTTGTTATTTTTAATTTACCCTCCCTAAATTTAGAAGCACATCAGTTTTACTTTGGGGAGGAAGAAGAAAATTGGCAGACGTGACTTACGGCAGCTGCAAACACAGATTGGACATAGTCAGGAGGAAAATGTGAAAATCTCTGCTGCAGCTGCCTCCTTCTCTCCTAACTCTCATCACCCCCCCCCCCCCCCCCCCTTCCTTCCCAACAGTGTCTAAGACCCTTTTTGTCGTTAATTTGGATGCTTGCTGTTTTTCTGAAGTAATCATCATGCATGGAACAGCCTCCAACATGCTAGTTCTTTGACGCTCTTTTCTAGTGGGTCAATGACTTTAGCCCTAAAACAAGATAGCAAGTAAAGCTGGCAAACCAAAAAAACAACACCAGCGTCTACAACCTTTGTTTGTTTGTTTAACGCCCAGTCCACCACGAAGGGTGATATCAGGGCGGTGCTGCTTTGACAGTTAACGTGCGCCACACACAAGACAGAAGTCGCAGCACAGGCTTCACTGTGTCTCACCCAGTCACATTATTCTGACACCGGACCAACCAGTCCTAGCACTAACCCCATAATGCCAGACGCCAGGCGGAGCAGCCACTAGATTGCCAATTTTAAAGTCTTAGGTATGACCCGGCCGGGGTTCGAACCCACGACCTCCCGCTCACTGGGCGGACGCCTTACCACTAGGCCACCGTGTTGCGGTAGCGTCTACAACAACAATAAAACAACATCAACAACAACAACAACAACAACAACAACACAACAACAACAACGCCGGGGACTTTAGACAAAGACTGGTTTGAGCGTTTTGCTGAACTTTGTTGTTTGGATGACTTAGAATCGAAGTCTTGGAAAGGCTGCAAACTTCGAAGGTGTAGTGTAGTGGACTACTGGAGCCTGGTTGTGAAGTTAATGACAGATATGATCAGTGGTCGCCCTAGCCATTATTTAGACCGCTATTTTTGTACAAATTACGAATTCTGGATCTCACAGAAACCTGTCACTCCCCTCCGCTGCCAGTCACTGAAACCACGTATAAGGGATAACATTATACTTTTTTCCAAGAAAAAAAATGTCAAATGAAATATTACTGGTAGATGCACCCGGTTGCCAAACTCACTTCCGGTATTTTGAAAATGTTTCCGGTAAAATACCGGAAATTACCGGTTAACGCGTTCCCTGTATGATGCATACCCGACAGCTCGAAACAAGTAGCACATGCGCGCCAGTTATTACGGAAGGAAGTAAACAGCTTTACAAAGGAACTACTCGTATAATTCATTTATCCGGCCCCAGCCGATAAACACAACTCGAGCACTTCCAGAGCACGTTGAGTCGCTCTCCGGGCCAGACCCCGAGGCCATGGCAATTCATATCGGAGATCACAAGTTCACGGCATAATGTTCGATGCTCCGCGCTAGCGATAACACAACATTACATCCATTAAGCGACCGTCAGGAAGTTTATAAACAAACCGTAGATAGTATTTATGCGCTAGTTAAACACACGCCCAGCCCCTGCTTGCAATATGACAGGGCCGATAACCCTAACCAAGCGCAATCCTGCAGCGGCAGCATACAGGGGTCTCTCGATGGCGCGGCGGTATATCGGTGTATTTGTATACAGAGGCTTCCGATCATCATCATCAGCAGCAGGGGTTCGCGATGGCGCATGGTGTATTTGTATATATAGAGGGTTTCCAGTCAGTTGGCAGACTGTT
>NC_090247.1:36438667-36446167 GCF_037325665.1 Littorina saxatilis
TGCACACACATGATGCAAGCTGTGGCTTTTTTATATTAAGTAGTTGCACTTGCCAACCTCACACCTTGACATAATTGACCGTAATTTGCCCGCCTCGCCACTTCCCCCCGTATGGCTGCTAACGTGTTCGGTACAGTTGGGAGTCATTGTACACAAGTATTTGACTTGTGCCCAAGTGTTTGTCGAGTGCCGGTGTCATTTTAGCGAGGTTAATTGGACAAATATATATTTCTGCAACTCTTTTTTTTTAAGAAAAAGTAATTGCATTTTTGTGCTGAGTGTTCTTTTGTTACAGTTTGGGATTCTCGGTGGAGGTGGGATAGGGTTGATCAACTGAGGAAACGGCATATTTTGATTTTTGTGAGAACAAATAAATGTTTACAGGTTTAAATTACATTCAAGTGCAAAGTGTTCACCCATTGCAGATATGTTGTTGCTGTGGTAAGGCCTTCCAGTCGACCATACAGTTGTAGTTTGAGGTAGCATAGGTTTTATTAATTACAGAAACTACACATTTCTTCGTCAGCATTAAACAAAAAGTTATAGTTTCTGTGAAGGAAGAACTAGGACTGCGAAGATGCATGATTCTAGAGGGGAAAAAAAGTGAGCCATTTCTCCTGTTCAGTTTCTATCTCTGCCCTCCGCCCACCCATCTTTGTGTCCAGCCTTACCACATTTCGCATCAACCTGCTCCAATAAACGTCTTCGCTGCTTCTGAATGATTTTTCTACTTCTGGACTGTTCTTCCTTCCGAAGTTTTAAAATCGCACCTAAGGACTCTACTCGCTGTAGAGGTTTGCCTTCAACAAGGTCTATTTTGGTATTATCGTTAGCGTAGCAAAGTTTTCAGCACAAGGTAAACCGATGCCAGGCAAAACTGGTTGGACTGACCTAAACCCCGGATGAGAGAGAGAGAGAGAGAGAGAGAGAGAGAGAGAGAGAGAGAGAGAGAGAGAGAGAGAGAGAGAGAGAGAGAGAGAGTGGGGGTGGTGGTGGAGGTAATATCTCATCCCAATTCGACAAAGAGAAGGAAAAAGAGGAAAAAGAAAGAAAGAAAGTTCGGAGAACAAAAGAGCGAGACAGGTACAGACAAGGGAAGGCACTCTTGTCATCGAAGCAGATGGGAAGCGCAGACAGGGGCAGATAATGAGGTGAAAAGGGCGGGAGTTCTGTCGTCAGCTCAAACCGCCATTTGCATTTCTTTCTGTCTTCTTAACCCCCCCCCCTCCCCCCCCCCCCCCCATGTTTTGCCTTTCACCTCGATTTTGCTTCATTTACAACAAACTCGCATGGTTCACTCCCAAAGCTGCCAACTAGAACTGTTACGCTTTTTCAGCGTTTTAAGACGAAGTACTACGTTGTTATGCCAAGTTTGAAACTGCCACGCCCAAACAAATAATCACAAGCATGCAACAGTTCGATCTTTCGTATGTCTTGGTAATCATTTCTTATTCTCACTCTGTATTTAGCGATCAGAGTATGGGTATAACAAACCCACATTGTCCACACTGAGAAGTGGCACTGCAAGCACTCTCTATTGAGTGGGCATTATATGTTCCTGCATACCATTATACTTGTTTAAAATGCAATAATTCTTGCACCCCCCCCCCCCCCCCCCCCCCACCCCCCCGCGGGTTAGGGGGAAGGATTTACCCGATGCTCCCCAGCAAAAAGAGGCGACTAACGGATTCTGTTTCTCCTTTTACCCTTGTTAAGTGTTTCTTGTATAGAATTATAGTCAATTTTTGTAAAGATTTTAGTCAAGCAGTATGTAAGAAATGTTAAGTCCTTTGTACTGGAAACTTGCATTCTCCCAGTAATGTAATATATTGTACCTCGTTGCAAGCCCCTGGAGCAAATTTTTGATTAGTGCTTTTGTGAACAAGAAACAATTGACAAGTGGCTCTATCCCATCTCCCCCCCTTTCCCCGTCGCGATATAACCTTCGTGGTTGAAAACGACGTCAAACACCAAATAAATAAAATAATAAATAAATTCTTGCACGAAGCAGCATAAATGCGGATGTGCCAATACATTTTAGACAATGCTAGACTTAAAAACACGATTTGCTACGCTGAAAACTAAAAAAAAGAAAACCTAAAAAACATTGTTACACTTGATCGAGGCTTCACAAGGGTTGGCAGGCCTGCACTCGCCTGAAAAGTTAAGTCATTTGCTTCCTTGAATTTGGCAGCACTTATAGTCATCAATCCGTCGCGATATAACCTTCGTGGTTGAAAACGACGTTAAACACCAAATAAAGAA
Source organism: Littorina saxatilis (assembly GCF_037325665.1). Classification (NCBI taxonomy): domain Eukaryota; kingdom Metazoa; phylum Mollusca; class Gastropoda; order Littorinimorpha; family Littorinidae; genus Littorina; species Littorina saxatilis. Next base: position 36,440,933 of record NC_090247.1, read on the forward strand.
AGAAAGAAAGATAGTCATCAATAAACTTAAACATTCGTCATGAACTTTATTTCTTCTCAACATCAACTGAGCCATTAAATTCGCCGTTTCTGTGAAAGTGTTGTTTGCATAGTTATGCAGCCTGGTGTGTGTGTGTGTGTGTGTGTGTGTGTGTGTGTGTTTGTGTGTGTATGGGTGTGTGTGTGTGTTCATGTGTGTGCGTGCATGTGTGTGTTTGCGTGCGTGCGTGCGTGCTTGCGTGCGTACGTGTGTACAATCGATTCGCAGCGACCTTCGGTTGAGCAGAACCAGAGACATATATGTCTCGGGCAGAACCCATGAAACAGAGTGCACGCAATCCCAGCGCAGTACCTATGAACCATCGGGGACACAAACACCCAGCCGAGACAAATTACGCTCGCTCTCAGTCGCGCACTTGTTCTCAACGAGTTGTGGTCGGTGTGGTGAATGTTTCCCCCATAGGATGGCACTGATCTACGACAATGGTTGTAGCGGACGACTTGTCATGTCATTGGAGGTGTTGATGTATGAGCTAACGCCGCTCTTGTCTCGTTCATTTCTGTACTGATTTGTCATGTTGATGAAAACACATTTTTCCCCCTTGTTCCCCCCCGAAAGGGGGTGGGATTATTGTGGACTCCCACGCTTGTTTCGTGTATTATTATTATTATTATTTTTTTTTTTTTGCTTAACGCCCAGCCGACCACGAAGGGTGATAGCAGGGCGGTGCTGCTTTGACGTAATTATAACGTGCGCCACACACAAGACAGAAGTCGCAGCACAGGCTTCATGTCTCACCCAGTCACATTATTCTGACACCGGACCAACCAGTCCTAGCACTAACCCCATAATGCCAGGCGCCAGGCGGAGCAGCCACTAGATTGCCAATTTTAAAGTCTTAGGTATGACCCGGCCGGGGTTCGAACCCTCGACCTCCCGATCACGGGGCGGACGCCTTACCACTAGGCCAACCGTGCCGGTTTTCGTGTATTATCTGATGGATCGAAGGACATGGGGCTTTTGTCATGGCTTTTCCGTTATCTTGGACACATTTCCTCCCTCTGCGTCTCCGTATCTGTGTCTCGGACACCCCCCCCCCCCCCTCCTTCCCCTCCCTATCTCTGTCCCCCTCACCTCCAGACTTGCAGACTCTAAAGAAAAGAGTTCATTATTTAATGTGTTGTTCCATTTCAAAATTATACTAAGAACACGTTTTTGAGAGAATTATTATTCGTAATTCGTTTTGTTGTTGTTGTCGCCTTCTTTTTACATTTAGTCAAGTGAAGAAGAAATTTAAGGGGCTTATTGTCCGTCAGGTCTTAAATGCCTATATTGGACATGAATTGGTTTATACGATAATAAAAAAAAATAATAAAAAAAAGGTGGGCTGGTCAAAAGAGGGAGGATGACGGGAGTGGGGGTGATAAGATATTTAAGAGGATCTGTTAAGATTGGATAAGGACGGGTACTTTGTATCACTTGAATATAGGTGGGATCCACATACGTATTCTGGGGGGATGGGACGATAAAAACGAGTGTTTATTTCATCCAATTGATGTTTAAAAGTTATAAAAGTCAGAGCCACATTTGATTAATACCGGTTAAAAGCAGGTATCCGTATTGGGAAACAGCATCCCAATACCGAGAAAAAATTGAGTTCTCTTAAAATTATTTGCACTGGTTAAAACCATCTAGCTATGTTTGACTTGTAAATACACTTAAGAAGCAGGGAGCTGTGTTTCCAGCCTAGTTCTGTGTGGTGATACAGAAATTGTGTTGGTGTGAGCTTGTGGGTGTGTTGGTATTCATGCACGGCATTAAAATTTACTTTGTTAAAATCACAGTTATGAAAGATGTGTTCAAAGCTAAAAACTTCTCCGCACTCGCAGTGGTGCAGGAAGAGGTTATGGATACAGCCCTCGGTGCGGGTTCTGTGGAACATTCTCAGGAGGGAGGGGGGGAAATGATCCCCCGTCAGGCTGACTCGCGAGGCCGCAAAAAAATGTCTTTTTTATTTTAGCGTAAGCTTCAGATTTGGAAGATTTAATATTGATGATAAAGTCATCCGGTAGCTCTGTAGCTGTTTTGGCTGCCTGGTCGGCTAAATCATTTCCTCTTATGCCCGTATGGGACGGAACAAGTTTTGACTAAATGTTTTAACATAGAGGGGGAATCGAGACGAGGGTCGTGGTGTATGTGTGTGTGTGTGTGCGTGTGTGTGTGTAGAGCGATTCAGAGTAAACTACTGGACCGATCTTTATGAAATTTTACATGAGAGTTCCTGGGTATGATATCCCCGGATGTTTTTTTCATTTTTTCGATAAATGTCTTTGATGACGTCATATCCGGCTATTTGTAAAAGTTGAGGCGGCACTGTCACACCCTCATTTTTCAATCAAATTGATTGAAATTTTGGCCAAGCAATCTTCGACGAAGGCCGGACTTCGGTATTGCATTTCATCTTGGTGGCTTAAAAATTAATTAATGACTTTGGTCATTAAAAATCTGAAAATTGTAAAAAAAATAAATTTATAAAACGATCTAAATTTACGTTCATCTTATTCTTCATCATTTTCTGATTCCAAAAACATATAAATATGTTATATTTGGATTAAAAACAAGCTCTGAAAATTAAAAAAAATAACAATTATGATCAAAATTAAATTTTCGAAATCAATTTAAAAACACTTTCATCTTATTCCTTGTCGGTTCCTGATTCCAAAAACATATAGATATGATATGTTTGGATTAAAAACACGCTCAGAAAGTTAAAACGAAGAGAGGTACAGTAAAGCGTGCTATGAAGCACAGCGCAACCGCTATCGCGCCAAACAGGCTCGTCACTTTCACTGCCTTTTGCACTAGCGGTGGACTACGTTCAATTTCATTCTGTGAGTTCCACAGCTTGACTAAATGTAGTAATTTCGCCTTACGCGACTTGTTTTCTTTCTCTTCGTCTATTTCGATGATGTTGTCATCTTCGTCGTCGTTTTTATATTTAGTCAAGTTTTGACTAAATATTTTAACATCGAGGGGGAATCGAAACGAGGGTCGTGGTGTATGTGCGTATGTGTGTGCGTGCGTGCGTGCGTGCGTGTGTGTGTGTGTGTGTGTGTAGAGCGATTCAGACTAAACTACTGGACCGATCTTTATGAAATTTGACATGAGAGTTCCTGGGTATGAAATCCCCGAACGTTTTTTTCATTTTTTTGATAAATGTCTTTGATGACGTCATATCCGGCTTTTCGTGAAAGTTGAGGCGGCACTGTCACGCTCTCATTTTTCAACCAAATTGGTTGAAATTTTGGTCAAGTACTCTTCAACGAAGCCCGGGGTTCGGTATTGCATTTCAGCTTGGTGGCTTAAAAATTAATTAATGACTTTGGTCATTAAAAATCTGAAAATTGTAAAAAAAAATAAAAATTTATAAAACGATCCAAATTTACGTTTATCTTATTCTCCATCATTTGCTGATTCCAAAAACATATAAATATGTTATATTCGGATTAAAAACAAGCTCTGAAAATTAAATATATAAAAATTATTATCAAATTTTTTTTTTCGAAATCAATTTAAAAACACTTTCATCTTATTCCTTGTCCGTTCCTGATTCCAAAAATATATAGATATGATATGTTTGGATTAAAAACACGCTCAGAAAGTTAAAACAAAGAGAGGTACAGAAAAGCGTGCTATCCTTCTCAGCGCAACGAATACCCCGCTCTTCTTGTCAATTCCACGTGCACTGCCTTTGCCACGGGCGGTGGAGTGACGATGCTACGAGTATACGGTCTTGCTGCGTTGCGTTGCGTTCAGTTTCATTCTGTGAGTTCGACAGCTACTTGACTAAATATTGTATTTTCGCCTTACGCGACTTGTTTGTTGTTGTTGTTGTTGTTGTTGTTGTTGTTGTTGTTGTTGTTGTTGTTGTTGTTGTTGTTGTTGTTGTTTTTGTTGTTCGTCGTTGTTGTTCGTCGTCGTTGTTGTTGTTGTTGTTGTTGACAACGATGATGATGACGATGACGACGACGACGACAATGATCATCAGAGAGCGATCATACAGAGGATATAGTATTAACTCATAAATTGTTTTCCCTACGGTTTGTCCCGGTCTTCCTCGCACCACACCTTTGCGCCTGGTCTTGTCCGAGTTTCGGTACCCGCCCCTGAAAACCACACCCGTAGTTATTGTACCATCTGTTGTTTCTGCGCTTGTTCCTTGCCATAGTGACCAGGTGACAAGTCACGCCTCAGGTGAAAGGTCAAGCAAACTGAAAAATGTCCGAAGAAGACTGACCGGTGAAGGTGTATCTGGATTCAGAACTGGTGATAGAAACGATATTTCAGGTGGTGTGCTTGTAGGAGGGTTGGGGGGAGGGGGGGGGGGTGGTAGAGGTGCGGTAGCCGGGGGTGTGGGGGTGCAACAACAATGCTTGAAAAAAGAGGTGGGGGTGGTGGTGGATGCCAACATCGTCATAATCATAACCCTCATCGTCATAATCATAATCCTCATCATCAGCAGCAGCATCATCAGTAACGCAAACATTTGTCCCATTTGAAGGGTCTCGTCCCGGAGCGAATAACAGTAACCCCTTTAAAGGAGTGCATAGGCCAGTGCACATATTATATAAATGATATCTCTGGCCAGTGTCAGTTCTCATAAACGCATCTTCTTCACCAAATGAATGACAATACCCACAACTCACTCTGCGTTGACACCCCAGCCCTGAATTCCTCCCGACAGACACATACATCCATCCACTACCCTACAACTCCCCAAACGTAAAGACTCGACACCGTTTTGTCAACCGCGACGCCCCTGAAACGTCGTCTGTTTGCGCAGGAGGATTTATGGAGCATTCGCGAAAGGTAGACTGTACAAAGACAGACAAACATTTGTTTCTCTCCTTCTCGCTCCTCTTATTAGGCCCGCCGCACATGGCTCGGTTTGATCCATCCCGACTAAACTAGACCAGGAACGGGTGGCCCGAACCTCTTGGAGAACCCCCGCCAAACTATTACTACTCCACTCATACCTATATGCCTCACTTTGTTGCGTCTCACAACACCAGTAGCAACAACAACTTAGAGCTGCACAATTGTGCCTGTGAACTTAATCTTTAATTTCTGTGACTAGAAGTAGAACAATATTTAAAAGATAAGCATGTGCTACAACGGAATTCAGACTAACGAAATAAACACTAATTCTATATTTATTTTAGTTCTGTGTGTGTT
>NC_090247.1:36453667-36456167 GCF_037325665.1 Littorina saxatilis
AAGTTCTTCCAATCTCCCCAGGTTATGCAGTCATGAAAAGTGTATTGTCAGAAACACTGTTATTCTCTTTTTTTCATCACTGTTGCAGTTTTTGCTAATTTGGTAATTATAGTCGAAACCAGACGGATCTGCAGTTGCAAAAATGGGTAATCCTTTGTCTCTCAAGCCTTCCTTACCCCAAAACAGGACATTGTTGCAAGCAGACTGAATACACACAATCGTAAAAAGCAAACTTTCTTAGCCGGCGTACGCCTAGCTAACACTCTGGCTTCTCTCCCCTATCGTTTTCTACTCAAAGACATGCAACGATAAACAGAATTTATTACGAAAATAATTAGCATTCACATACTTAGATTGCTTCTTCCTGCCTTTACCAGGCTAATACCTTGCCTAACACTCTTCAGGGAGAAAAAGAATGTACATTATGAACATCGACTTGCTTGGCTTATGACTGCTGGTCCCTCTGCACTCTAAACAGACTTCTACCTGCGGGCAAAAATCCATGAGCGTAGCAATAGAATATCTGTTTGCCTCTTGAAAGCAGCTTTCCTTATCTCCCAAGAGGGAAAAGAATAAAAGTGTTGAAAAAAAAACCACAACACATAAATTCGGTATTAATCTTCACGCCCGTAGACTCTATTCCTCTTCAATGCAGACAGTTCTGTGACACACCTTAGCATCCCCCTGCCCCCCGCTCGCAACCTCCCCTTTCCCCTCCCCCCGGCACTTCCACCTTTCTTTCAGCCTCCTTTTTCCCCTCCATTTCACCGTTCTCACCTTGTGTCTACCTGTTTATAGGTAATAAACAGTTTATTTGCGGCGTGCGGTTTTGTAAATGGAGCGCGCCTTTACGAGCCTTTGATTTGCACACAGCGGCGAGGAACTGAGACGCGTGCGTAAGATAGAACCGCCCCCAAATCAACTGCCAATAAAAAGCTTGGACAAAATGGCTTGTGATTCTTTTTTTGGCAAAAGAAAACAAAAATTGCTTAGCTTTTTGCTTGCTTGCTTGGTTCCAAGCAATCAGCTGTTTATAAGCTGGGCAAAAGTTCTCATGATTTGCAATTTGCCTTGTCTTCGGTTGACATGTGATTTTTGTGTGTGTATGTTTGTTTGTGTGTGTGGATGTTTGTGTGGGTGGCTTTGTTTGTTTGTTTATTTAGTGATGTTAACATAAATATTTTGCTAGTACGAACCTCAAAGCGGTCTGTTAAAAACGTTGGAGTATAAAAGTTGTGCACTTTTGATGGAGAGAGGTTACTTCCCTTTCCTTTTGGAGCGGCACTATTTCGCTAAAAAAACCGGAAAAAGAGTTATTTCAAATGGGAGATCTCTTATCCACACAGCGGCTTATTAATGGTCATTTTGTTTTTTGAAACAAACAAACAACACAAGTCATAACAAAACTTGACGAACCCATCGTGCTCATAATTTTTATGCCTATGCCGCGGGAGAATGAAACAACTGAGACAGGGAAGTTATGTTGGAAGGGGGGGGGGGGGGGGGGGGGGGGGAGGGTGGCGGGGGTATGAGAAATGTCGAGCAGACAACACGGAAAGATTGCCAGCACAATGTATTTTGCTGGGAGTCAAGTGGGTACAACAAGGCTGTATGACAAATGGGGGACATGATGCGATGCGACGGGCCGGGGCAAGACGCTATCGCCGGACCCTCTTGCCAATGAATATCTGCTCTAGCTGTGCTGCATGAACACACTTGGAAAACACTTGAAGTTGAGTGCAGTACAACTGATTTTGTTTTGTTTGTTTATTTGCTGGTTGGTTGGTTGGTTGGTTGGTTGGTTGGTTGGTTGGTTGGTTGTTGGTTGGTTGGTTGGTTGGTTGGCTGGTTGGCTGGCTGGCTGGGCCGAGGTGCACGAGAAAGTTACCAACCGCTAGAGAGGTCCAGCCACATAGTATTCAAAGGTGAAAATTAGTGTTTTCAATTAGAATATCTTTTTCAACAGAATATGAATACCAAGAAAGCATTGGTATATATTTAAAGAGATGTAAACTGTCAGTAGCCAGAAACATGGATATGTGAAACGAGAGGATGTAGAAGGAACAAAAGAAGTGAATAAAGTCTTCGGTAGGGACAGGGACTGTATTCTCTAAACTTTCTGGTGGGTATTTGTTGAAGAGGGGTAGGTGCTAGAAAACTTGGAAAGCCTGTTTCAGGGCGGAAGAGGAGGGGGTTTGGAGGAATGCGTGGAAGGGGGCAGAGGAAGGGGTAATAGTGGGAAGAAACGAGGCAGATTCATTACGTATGATGGATGAGGACTGCGCGCCGAAGAGATAAACCGAAGAAACCTGGCCCCAGCCAAAGAAAGATTAGCTAAGGTTCGGCACCATTGTCTTGCTGCTCTCTCTCTCTCTCTCTCTCTCTCTCTCTCTCTCTCTCTCTCTCTCTCTCTCTCTCTCTCTCTCTTTTTCTCTCTCTCTCTCTCTCTCTCTCTCTCTCTCTCTCTCTCTCTCTGCCTATGAGTTTCTCTCTCTCTCTA